>NC_133327.1:227671034-227971034 GCF_042186555.1 Aquarana catesbeiana
GCAGGGGGATGCGCAGCGTTTTGAAGACTCTGATGATGGTACCCAGTTTGAGGAAGGCAGTAACATGAACCCAGAGAGAGGGGGTGCCCAAGAAGGACAAGAAACTGGCAGTCATGTTCCCCCAGTTGCAGCATACTGCCAGGTTTGCTCAGTGACGAGGAGGGAGGGGATGATGATGTTACTGACTGTACGTGGATGTCTGATAGAAGAAACGAGGAGAAGGAGGCACATCTCCAATGAGGCAGGATGGCCTCCAGGGGCCAGCTTAAGGGCAGCCACCCGACTGCATCACACTGCAGAGCTCCGCATGTGCAGGGTGCTGCTGACTCCCCGCGTATTTTGAAAAGTTCTTTGGTGTGGGCCTTTTTTGATACATGTGCAGCAGATCGCACCATTACTGTTTGCAACATATGTCTGAAGCGTATCAAGCATGGCCAAAACAGCAGCCGCTTGGGCACCACATGCTTGACCAGACATGTGTCGACCTCCCATGCAGTCCGTTGGCAACAGTACTTAAAAGACCCACACCAAAGAACAAGGCAGACCTCTCATTGCTCCTCATCAGCTCGGATGTCCAACCCCACTATACCTTCAGTCCTCTCAGAAACCTGCACTGATAAGGAATGAAAGTGTAGAATTAGGTGTGCCAAGTACTTGCGGGAAATCTGCTATCGCTACACCAACATCCGATTGTAGCAGGCAAATTTCCCTACTCCAGTTGCTAAACCGTCAAAAGAAATTCTGTCCCAGCCATTCACATGCTCAGCGGCTGAATGCTAGCTTGGCTAAATTGCTAGCACTCCAACTGCTGCTTTTTCAGCTCGTAGACTCTGCCCCCTTTTGTGAATTTGTGGAATGTTCGGTAACTCAGTGGCAGGTTCCCAAACGCCATTTCTTTTCATGGAAGGCCATTCCGGCTCTTTATCGGCATAAAGAAGGCAATGTCTTGGCCTCGTTGGACAGGGTGATCAGCGGTGAGGTGAATATTACCGCTGATTCATGGCAAATTGAAAAGATGGAAGTGTGGGGGCAGTTGCTGATGCTGACCACTACACAAGACCACCTATCGTGGTTAATTGACTCGGTATCTCGGTACTCATACAATGACCCAATAATTTTATGATAAAAAATCAAATTTTAATACAAATCAAAAAGGAACCAACATACAAATATAAAAAATACATCAAATTAATTATCTAACTCCTAACGTGTCCCCCCATAGAGTTTCTGTTGCAGTGAAGTATAAACGGTTTCCTCTACCAGTTTTGTGGTGACAAATGCTTCTTCAGGAGGAAGGTCTAAAGGACAAGTAATAAATTTAGACAAAGGATAATGCCATTTTAACAGCATATTACAATACAGATTAATATAAAAGGAGACTAGCTCACCCATTTGGACGAGACCAAAAAGCAACAAGGCCCAACAAAATTCCCCCCACTGCAGACAAGGGGGATTGCAACTGACCATCTCTGGTAAATAGGTGAAGATAGGAGGTAATAAAGTTTTACTATAAAACGTGGTGTGGTGGTAGAGAAACCAAACCAGTTCCGCTGTGGGGTCGAGTGGGTGGGAAGAAAAGGGGGGGAAAGGGGGGGTGGTGGCAGGGAAAAGGAAAAGGAAGGGGGAAAATAGGGGGGAAGAGGGGGGAAGGAACCCTCGGTGGGAGGGGAGGGAAAAGGGAGGGGAGGGGGGAAAAAAATGGGGGATGGGGGTGGGGGGAGGGGGAGAGAGGGAGGGGAAGGGGAGGGAAGGGGGGAAAGGGGAGAAGGGGGAAGGAGAAAAAGGGGGAAGGAGAAAAAGGGGGGGAAAGGGTGAAGGGGAGGGGGAAAAAAAGAAGAAAAATGGGGGGAAAGGGGGAAGGAGGGGGAGGGAAGAAGGAAACCTGGGTGGGAGGGGAAAGGGGAGGGGAAAGGGAAGGGGGGAGGGGAGGGGGAGGAGGGAAAGGGGGGAGCGGGGAGAGGGAGGAGTAGCAATTGAGCTACTGGCCTGTCCTGCCTCCAGCGTTCATTCTGAACGCACATTCAGTGCTGCTGGAGGTTTTGTAACTGATCACAGAGTGCGACTCTGTCGATCGGCTCACATTCATAAAAATGAATCAGTCTTGGATCACCAGCTACCAATCACCTGATGCTGATGTAACCGATTCATTTTTCTATGAATGTGAGATCCCTTGAAGACTGCCTATGCTGAGTGACTATCCTGTTATGCTGAGTGACTATCCTATTCCTCCTCAATGTTCATGTTGATAGCTTCTAAGAACATTTTTGTTTCAGGGCACCACCACCAGTGCCTAAGGCCCAATTTTTCTGCCCCTGTTTAACAGGGGCCTGTAATTACAATTTTTGATCAAATATTTAACAGCAGGGCTCGTTCCTGCGCTCAACTAGAGTATCTGTGAGGGGTTGCTGTGTTGTAGCATCACCACCAGTGCCTAAGGCCCAATTTTTCTGCCCCTGTTTAACAGGGGCATGTAATTACAATATTTTCTCTAATATTTCACAGCAGGGCCCGTTCCTGCGCTCAACAAGAGTATCTGTGAGGCTTTACAGTGCTGTGCCACCACCACCACCACCACCACCACCTAAGGCTCAATTTTTCTGCCCCTGTTTAACCACTTGAGCCCCGGACCATTATGCTGCCTAAGGACCAGAGGTCTTTTTCCAATTTGGCACTGCGTCGCTTTAACTGCTAATTGCGCGGTCATGCAATGCTGTACCCAAATGAAATTTGCGTCCTTTTCTTCCCACAAATAGAGCTTTCTTTTGATGGTATTTGATCACCTCTGCAGTTTTTTAGTTTTTGCGCTATAAACGGAAAAAGACCGAAAATTTGAAAAAAAATGATATTTTCTACTTTTTGTTATAAAAAAAATCCAATAAACTAAATTTTAGTCATACATTTAGGCCAAAATGTATTCGGCCACATGTCTTTGGTAAAAAAAATGTCAATAAGCATATATTTATTGGTTTGCGCAAAAGTTATAGCGTCTACAAACTAGGGTACATTTTCTGTAATTTACACAGCTTTTAGTTTATGACTGCCTATGTCATTTCTTGAGGTGCTAAAATGGCAGGGCAGTACAAAACCCCCCCAAATGACCCCATTTTGGAAAGTAGACACCCCAAGGAAATTGCTGAGAGGCATGTTGAACCCATTGAATATTTATTTTTTTTGTCCCAAGTGATTGAATAATGACAAAAAAAAAAAAATATTTACAAAAAGTTGTCACTAAATGATATATTGCTCACACAGGCCATGGGCCTATGTGGAATTGCACCCCAAAATACATTCAGCTGCTTCTCCTGAGTATGGGGATACCACATGTGTGGGACTTTTTGGGAGCTTAGCCGCGTACGGGGCCCCGAAAACCAAGCACCGCCTTCAGGATTTCTAAGGGTGTAAATTTTTGATTTCACTCTTCACTGCCTATCACAGTTTCGGAGGCCATGGAATGCCCAGGTGGCACAAAACCCCCCCAAATGACTCCATTTTGGAAAGTAGACACCCCAAGCTATTTGCTGAGAGGCATATTGAGTCCATGGAATATTTTATATTTTGACACAAGTTGCGGGAAAGTGACACTTTTTTTTTTTTTTTTTTGCACAAAGTTGTCACTAAATGATATATTGCTCACACAGGCCATGGGCATGTGTGGAATTGCACCCCAAAATACATTTAGCTGCTTCTCCTGAGTATGGGGATACCACATGTGTGGGACTTTTTGGGAGCCTAGACGCGTACAGGGCCCCGAAAACCAAGCACCGCCTTCAGGATTTCTAAGGGTGAAAATTTTTGATTTCACTCTTCACTGCCTATCACAGTTTCGGAGGCCATGGAATGCCCAGGTGGCACAAACCCCCCCAAATGACCCCATTTTGGAAAGTAGACACCCCAAGCTATTTGCTGAGAGGCATGGTGAGTATTTTGCAGCTCTCATTTGTTTTTGAAAATGAAGAAAGACAAGAAAAAACTTTTTTTTTTTCTTTTTTCAATTTTCAAAACTTTGTGACAAAAAGTGAGGTCTGCAAAATACTCACTATACCTCTCAGCAAATAGCTTTGTGTCTACTTTCCAAAATGGGGTCATTTGGGGGGGTTTTGTGCCACCTGGGCTTTACATGGCCTCCGAAACTGTGATAGGCAGTGAAGAGTGAAATCAAAAATTCACGCCCTTAGAAAGCCTGAAGGCGGTGCTTGGTTTTCGGGGTCCCGTACGCGGCTAGGCTCCCAAAAAGTCTCACACATGTGGTATCCCCGTACTCAGGAGAAGCAGCAGAATGTATTTTGGGGTGTAATTTCACATATTCCCATGGCATGTTTGAGCAATATATCATTTAGTGACAACTTTGTGCAAAAAAAAAAAAAAAAATTTGTATCTTTCCCGCAACTTGTGTCGCAATATAAAATATTCAATGAACTCGACATGCCTCTCAGCAAATAGCTTGGGGTGTCTACTTTCCAAAATTGGGTCATTTGGGGGGGTTTTGAACTGTCCTGGCATTTTATGCACAACATTTAGAAGCTTATGTCACACATCACCAACTCTTCTAACCACTTGAAGACAAAGCCCTTTCTGACACTCATTGTTTACATGAAAAAGTTATTTTTTTTTGCAAAAAAATTACTTTGAACCCCCAAACATTATATATTTTTTTAAAGCAAATGCCCTACAGATTAAAATGGTGGGTGTTTCATTTTTTTTTTTCACACAGTATTTGCACAGCGATTTTTCAAACGCATTTTTTGGGGAAAAAACACACTTTTTTAAATTTTAATGCACTAAAACACACTATATTGCCCAAATGTTTGATGAAATAAAAAAGATGATCTTAGGCCAAGTACATGGATACCAAACATGACATGCTTTAAAATTGCGCACAAACGTGCAGTGGCAACAAAATAAATACATTTTTAAAAGCCTTTAAAAGCCTTTACAGGTTACCACTTTAGATTTACAGAGGAGGTCTACTGCAAAAATTACTGCCCTCGATCTGACCTTCACGGCGATACCTCACATGCATGGTGCAATTGCTGTTTACGTTTGACGACAGACCGCTGCTTGCGTTCGCCTTAGCGCGAGAGCAGGGGGCGACAGGGGTGCTTTTTTTTTTTTTTTTTAATTATTTTTTTTGCTTTTTTATCTTATTTTTAAACTGTTCCTTTCATTTTTTTTTTTTTTATCATTTTTATTGTTATCTCGGGGAATGTAAATATCCCCTATGATAGCAATAGGTAGTGACAGGTACTCTTTTTTGAAAAAATTGGGGTCTATTAGACCCTAGATCTCTCCTCTGCCCTCAAAGCATCTGATGACACCAAGATCGGTGTGATAAAATGCTTCCCCAATTTCCCAATGGCGCTATTTACATCCGGCGAAATCTAAGTCATAAAATGCTCGTAGCTTCCGGTTTCTTAGGCCATAGAGATGTTTGGAGCCACTCTGGTCTCTGATCAGCTCTATGGTCAGCTGGCTGAATCACCGGCTGCATTCTCAGGTTCCCTGTTGAGACAGGAGAGCCAGAGAAAAACACGGAAGACGGTGGGGGGGGGGACTTTCCCTCCCACGGCTTGTAAAAGCAGTCTAGAGGCTAATTAGCCACTAGGATTGCTTTTACATGAAAGCCGACCGCTGGCTGAAAAGAATGATACCAAGATGATACCTAAACCTGCAGGCATCATTCTGGTATAACCATTCAAAGTCGTGAATGGCGTACCTGAAGACAAAAAAATGGTTAACAATAAAGCACAGTAAACGGTAAAGTATAAAAAATTGCATACCTGAAAAGCAAACATGATAAAACATAATAACAATAAAACATTGCAGAATAGAATACAGTAAAAAAGAGCAGAACAAGAGAGAGAGAATAGACAGAGAGAGAACAATAAAACGACAACTATTTTTTTTTATTTTATATATATTTTTTTTTTTTTACACTTTTTTTGTAACTAACTTTTATAACTGTAACCGGTTCCAGGTTCGGGTCTCTCAAAATGTGCCTAGTCTGTGCAATGCTGTACCCTACGCTAATACTCAACTAATGAATGGTAGCGTTCAAAACATTCACCAATGCAAAGACCAGGATTGTCAGGACAGGAGGGACAATAATAGAGGGTGTCACGCCTATATTCGCGCTTGCTGCAGACACGACATCTTTTTTGGGGGTTCGTTGGGTAGGGGTACTCGGGAGGACATAAAGAAAATGCCTCTCATGCAGCCGACTGCATTTGGTTGGGGATGTGAATGGGGGAAGTACGGGCGCTGCAGAAGCGGTGGGTTCCCAATTAGGATTGGCGAATGCAGCAGGAAGGGCACTATGGGCACGACGGGCCTGTGTTTGTCTTCTTGGTGGCAGCGGGACACTACTTGTGCTTGCCACCTCACCAGCTTGAACTGCACTTATGGGACTCGCCATGTCACCAAGTGTTACTGCAGTGCTGGTTTGACTACGACCGGGGTGTACTAGGCCGCTGGCGCTTGCCAGTTCAATAAAAAGCTACCAAAAAAACTGTTAGCGATCGCAGGGATCAGGCCTGAATCTGCGAACGCTGCAGTTATGCGTTAAGTGTTTTGTAAGTGACAGTGATCGATCGATACTGCACTTGGGTGGGCTGGGCCGGGCGGAGGGGCAAAATGCAGGTGCTAGCAGGTATCTGGGCTGATCCCGCTAACACTGCGTTTTTGGGAACCCTAAACTGCTGGGGACGCCAGTATAGATCTGATTGGATCAGATATTGATCCGTTCAGATACTATACCACTAAGGGAGGTGTACGGTGCGTGCGTGGGTGTTAGCGGTACTGGCGCTAATCTGACGCTGCTTGGGGCTGGTGCTTGCCAGTTCACCAAAATACTACCAAAAAAACTGTTAGCGATCGCAGGGATCAGGCCTGACTCTGCGAACGCTGCAGTTATGCATTTAGTGTTTTGTAAGTGTCAGTGATCGATCGATACTGCACTTGGGTGGGCTGGGCCGGGTGGAGGGGCAAAACGCAGGTGCTAGCAGGTATCTGGGCTGATCCCGCTAACACTGCGTTTTTAGGAACCCTAAACTGCTGGGGACGCCAGTATAGATCTGATCGGATCAGATATTGATCCGATCAGATACTATACCACTAAGGGAGCTGTACGGTGCGTGCGTGGGTGTTAGCGCTACTGGCGCTAACCTGACGCTGCCTGGGGCTGGTGCTTGCCAGTTCACCAAAATGCTACCAAAAAAACTGTTAGCGATCGCAGGGATCAGGCCTGACTCTGCGAACGCTGCAGTTATGCGTTTAGTGTTTTGTAAGTGACAGTGATCGATCGATACTGCACTTGGGCTGGGCCGGGCGGAGGGGCAAAACGCAGGTGCTAGCAGGTATCTGGGCTGATCCTGCTAACACTGCGTTTTTGGGAACCCTAAAATGCTGGGGACGCTAGTATAGATCTGATCGGATCAGATATTGATGCGTTCAGATACTATACCACTAAGGGAGGCGTATGCTGCGTGCGTGGGTGTTAGCGGTACTGGCGCTAATCTGACGCTGCCTGGGGCGACGCATATCACCACCGGGCGATCAGGGGGCTAAACCTTTATTCGGTAATAAACGGCGGGTGCCCTGACACTATAAAAAATAAACAAACTAACCAGCGTCACCCGTAATGCCGCGTACACACGGTTGGACTTTTCGTCTACAAAAGTCCAACGGACACCGACGGACTAAAGCTGGCTGGTAATCCGATCGTGTGTGGGCTTCTCCGGACTTTCAGCAGACTTTTTCAGCCTCAAATCCGACGGACTTTAGATTTGAAACATGCTTCAAATCTTTACGTCGTAACTACGACGGACCCCGAAATCCGCTCGTCTGTGTGCTAGTCCGACGGACAAAAACCCATGCTAGGGCAGCTATTGGCTACTGGCTATGAACTTCCTTATTTTAGTCCGGTGTACGTCATCACGTACGAATCCGTCGGACTTTTGTGTGGTCGTGTGTAGGCAAGTCCGTTCGTTAGAAAGTCTGCTGCAAGTCCGCCGAAAGTCCGCCGGAAGTCTGTCGGACAGGCTGTCGGACTTTTGTAGACGAAAAGTCCGACCGTGTGTACGCGGCATAACAGTTATACGGTGATCAGTGGTGAAAGGGTTAACTAGGGGGCAATCAAGGGGTTAAAACATTTATTAGGTAGTATATGGGGGTCCCTGTCGCTATAAAACTCTGACGGCGAACCTAAATATTTAGGTCCCTAACTAGCGTCACCAGCGACACTAATACAGCGATCAGAAAAATGATCGCTTAGCGACACTGGTGACAGGGGGTGATCAAGGGGTTAAAACTTTATTAGGGGGGGTTAGGGGGGTATCCTAGACCTACAGGGGGTAATACTAACTGTCCCAACACTGTAACTGTCACAAACTGACACCAATGCAGTAATCAGAAAAAAAAAAACTGCTGGTGTCAGTTTGTGATGGGGGGGTGATTGGGGGGGATCGGGGGGCGATCAGGGGGGGGATCGGGGTGTTTAGTGTGCCTGGCATGTTCTACTGTGTGTGTGTAGTGTTGTGCACTCACATACCTGTCTTCTCTCCTCGGGCCGGAATGGAAATTACCGAGCCGAGGAGAGATGACATCATTTCCTTTGCTGCTGTTTAGCATACAGCAGCAAAGGAATGATGTGATTGGCCGGCGGCGATCGCGAGGGGGGGGCCACGAACGGATGGCCTCCCCCTCACCTCTGATCGCCGCTGGACAAAAGACGACCGCCTCGGGAACCGGGGGGGAGTCCGATTGGACCCCCCACCCGCGGAAGGCAAATCACGTATATGTACGTGATTTTGCCTGTCCGTGCCACCTTGCCGACGTAAATCGGCATGAGGCGGTCGTCAAGTGGTTAACAATAATAATTATAATATTTGCTCTAATATTTCACAGCAGGACTCGTTCCTGCGCTCAACAACAGAATCTGTGAGGGGTTACAGTGTTGTGGCACCACCACCACTGCCTAAGACCCAATTCTCCTGCCCCTGTTTAACAGGGGCGTGTAATTACAATTTTTTACCTAATATTTCACAGCAGGGCCTGTTCCTGCACTCACCAAGAGTAACTGTGAAGGCTTACAGTGTTGTGGCACCACCATGACACCACCACCGAAGGTCCGATTTTTCTGCCCCTGTTCAACAAGGGCATGTAATTACAATTTTTGATATAATATTTCACAGCAGGGCCTGTTCCATCGCCCACCAAGAGTAACTGTGAGGGCTTACAGTGTTCTGGTACCACCAACACCTAAGGCCCAATTTCCTGCAGAGTATATAGGGCAGGCCGTATAGTATATACAAGTGGTCCCCTACTTTCAAACATCCAACTTGCAAATGACTCCTACTTACAAACAGAGGGAGACAACAGGAAGTGAGAGGAAATCTACCCCTAGGAAGGGAAATTCTCTCCTGTAAGAGTTAATAGAAACAGAAAGTGAGGTGAAATCTTCTGAACAGCGGCACAGACAGCAAAACAAATGTTACAGGGGTGACGATAACCCTTCCCTATGTTATCCAAAAAGCTTAAAAATTGATTTTTTGGCTGGAGCTACACTTTCAAATTGTACCTGTTCCAAATTACAAACAGATTCAACTTAAGAACAAACCTACACTCCCTGTCTTGTTTGGATCGCCTGTATACCGCTGTTCAGAGTATATAGGGCCTGGGGGCCCCACACCTTTTCTTTTTTAATTTGGGTGCGGGGTTCCCCTTAATATCCATACAAGACCCAAATGGCCTGGTAATGGGCTGGGGGGGTTACCCATGCCGTTTTTCTCAATAATTCTCATCCATATTGTCGGAACCCGACATTACATTACAGCCACAAGCAGTTTTAAATGACTTTTATACCTTTAGAAATATCATTTTGTGCAGGGACTGTTGTAAACACGGGAAAAACGTGCCACTTTACAGGCATACTATAGTCACCCCCAGGTATGATATTTAAAGGAATATTTCACTTTTATTTTTTCACTTTAAGCATTTTTAAAATCACTGCTCCCGAAAAAATGGCTGTTTTTAAAACTTTTTTTTGCATTGATACATGTCCCCTGGGGCAGGACCCGGGTCCCCAAACATTTTTAGGACAATAACATGCATTTTAGCCTTTAAAATTCGCACTTTTGATTTTTCACCTTTGGGTTCCATAGACTTTAACGGTGTTCGAATGTTCATGAAAACTTTCAGTCCATTCGCATGTTCTGCCACGAAGCGAACCGGGGGGTGTTCGGCTCATCCCTAGTCACCACCTCCCTGGGTTACCAACACAGCCAAACTCAGCACTGGCTACAGAGGAGAAAATAGCTGTAAGGGCTCATTTATACTTGCTTCAAAATGTGTCATTGGACACGCTTTTTAAAGCACTCTGAATGCCAATCAAAGCATCTGTCACCAAATTAAATTGTTACCTTTTCGTCCTGTTTACACATTATGTTTGCGTTGCTTTGCTTTGTTTCAAAAATGATACACCATGTGACTTTTTTGGTGCTTCAAAGTGTCTCCAAAGCCTCCATAGAAGTCTATGACAATGCCCGCTTACAGCACCTGAAGCTTTTGAGGGGCTTTTATCCAGTATTAGCTTTGCTTTGTTTTGGACTATCCATAGGCAACACTTTAAAGGCCTTTACAGATTTCCACTTGAGATTTACAGATGAAGTCTAGTGCTAGAATTACTGCCCATGATCTGACATTCGCGGTAATGCCTCGCTGTGTGCGTGTGTGCGGGACTAATGCTCATGTTCACCTTTGCACACGAGCATTGGGGGACAAGGGGACTTTACATTTTTTATTTAATACTAATTTTTTATTTTTTTTTTATTTTTACACTGTTGATTTAATTTTTGTATCACTTTTATTCCTGTAATAAGAAATGTAAACATGCTTGTAACAGCTATAGGCATGTGACAGGTACTCTTTATGGAGAGATCTGGTGTCTATAAACCTCAAATCCCTCCTCTGTTCATAAAAGCATTCAAAATACCAAGATCAGTGTTTTCAAATGCTTTTGATTTTTAAAAATGGCTCCGTTGACATCTGGGTGACCCAGAAGGGATGTTAAGTCATTGCTTTCGGGTTATCATAGCTGAGAGCTAATCAAAGCCAATCCAGGCTTTCTTCAGCTCTTTGACCAGCTGGCAGATGCATCGACTGGTCGCTCAGATTGCCCAGTGGGACAGGGGAGCCAGATAAATCTCTAGAAGGCTGCTTGTAAAAGCAATCCAGTGGCTAGTTAGCCACTAGGATTGCTTTTACAAGAGAGCCGACCACCTGCTCTAAAGAATGGTACTGGGATGATGCCTGCAGGCATCATCCTGGTATAGCCACTGGAAGTCCAGCAAAGTATGAGTAGGTCACTGGTCCAAAAGTGGATATATTAAGAACAGTCCGTGAACCTTTTTTTATTTGCAGTGACAATTTTTTAGAGCAAGCTTGTGGGGTGTACCCCCTTCTTCATGGTCCCAAGCAGTACTCATGTACTGTATACTCATATATTAAAACAAAGGAAAATGGACAATTGCAAAGTTTTTTTTTGTGAAGCTATTGGCTCCTTTCCATGTTTTTCCTGGTCTTTTTCAAGGTCTGGATTCTTTTTGAAAAGAGTTAGCTGTTTATGGAGCTCAGTAGCTGAAGCTGCAATTCACTATTATTCTTAGTGAATGAGGTGAAAGGTGACTTCCATCATCCAATCATGTGCAAACTGGATATTCTTCACAAACTAAATTTTCACTGCATTCACTAAGCTCTGGGGAAAATTCCTTTGCGAATTGCAACTTATTATTATTACACAGGATTTACATAGTGCCAACAGTTTTCACAGTTCTTTACAATATAAAAGGAGACAGTTAAAATACAATACAATATAAGAGGGTTAGGATGACCCTGCGCATAAGAGCTTTCTTACTTTACAAAGTGAACAGCCTATTTGCCTTTTTGTAACTCAACCCCATAGTGTCTGAAAGAGACTAGCTTCTGCTATCTTGGAAAAAAAAATATATAATACTTTTTGGAATTAGTTGTACTAAACATTTATTTACAAAACGATTATATACAAGAGAAAACAGGGATATAAAACATAGTTTTCCAAACATATGGACATTAAAGATGAATTAAGTGGAATTTTCTGCTTATCTATTGTGCAAACATTTCCTAAATTGCAATGCTACTTCATTGTTTGATTGTACCTGTTGTTTAGAAGATGCTGTTTAAGGAGAAAAATTGTTGAGACATGACTCAAAATGTGGCACCACATCCAAATATAGATACAAAAAGTGAAACAAAAGATGAATAATGACTTTAAACTGGTAGCCAAAAATAGACCCAAATGGAAGAGAGAGCATTCAGTTCACAAAAATCCAAAATGATTATAACATCATATTAAAACCATTTTGTAAAATCAAATTTTAATTCAAAATAGGTAATTCCATATACTGTATATACATGATATTGTCGTAAATAGGTGTAACCTATGTGAACACAGGAGAACCTGTAGGTATGCCCATGGATATGGTGGACTCTGTGGCTGGTCTATAGAGAAGGTCTTTCATGTCAGGGCCCCACAGGAAATCAAGGTGCCAAGGGATCGCACAAGTTGCTGTTTAAGATGATTTAATTTAATTAGGATTTTTTAACTAGAAGTGCTATACCTTATAGTCTTTTCATCTCTGCTGTAGAATAATTTACAGATAATATTAACATTGTGATGCTATATTCTGAATCTGTGAAAGCATCAATACAAGTCTTTCTTTTATCATTGGTTTGGCATTAAAATTGCTACTCTGTTCACTGTTCACCCAGCAGTGTCTAAAATATTCATAAGTAAATATAATAAGTAAATACATCCTTTAACAAAATTTAATCACCATTTGTTAGCGTTGTACTGTATGTGACATGGTGTATTATAATTTTGCCTAGCAAGCTGCTTAACAGAAATATCAATGCTTTAAAATATACTTCTAAAATAACAGGTCTATCTGTTCTTTCTGGCATGTTTTCTATAAAGAATAAAGTGATACACTTTAACAAAATACTTCACACTACTGTTTTAACTTAGTCTACTAGGAACTTTTTTAATTCTATCAATTCCCACAGAGACTTATTACTGAACTGAGATTGAAGGAGGTAATTAATTCAGGATGGCTCATATAGGTTTTGATGCACTGGAGAATTTCTGTATGCCTGTTGGAGTGTGAAAATAATGCTGCAGAGATGAGTGAGTAAAGGAAGGACGAAATGACGAGACAGACTTTGTACACAAATCATAGAATAAAATGAAAGAAGAAAACAAAATATATTTTGTTTCTTGGAACTCGGTCCCAATTAGCCATCTCTTGAAAGTGCAAGCATCCTAATCTTTAACCTCATAAAGTAGCTTGATGTTATATAATTCAGAAATTATTTTGATTCGACTTTTAGTTATAGCGTTAGCAAACACTTCAGTGAGCTTTTCCATGGAAATTCAGGTTTGTTTGCTCCATTCAGTATTGGGTCAGTAGCATTCTCTCTAAAGCTACTTAATCTTAATTACTATTGAATTCATGGAACATGTATTGTTGTATTCAACACATTTAAAACACTCTTAGACCAGATAACACTAAGGGGCCTATATTGTGCACCTATTGTCCTGCATTGCACATGAGGATGTTATGGGCCTGCCATCATTTTGTGGCTTGAGTGGGAGCAGAATAGAGCACTGGCTGTCAGGGGAACAGTGTAAAAAAAGCAATAAAGTAAGAATTCCGCTCTGTCATATCCCCTAGACTAAGCAAGCATTAGACTATACAGGGCAATTTTTTATAAGCTGACTGGAATTTAGCTTTAGGTTTTGGTATGTGCTAATTTAATCAACAGTATTTTTTTTTATCTGTGTTGCATAACAAAAATAGTTTAACATTGTTTTGTTTTTAGTATAGGTAGAGCATGAAGCCTTTATATTGTATTTGTGTTTTAAAAATACTTTGATCGGCAAAAATGCAGAAAAAGGCAGTTTTTGTGTTTAATGCATGTTATAGTACTATTCAAAATATTTTTACCTATTTTTTTATATTTA
Source organism: Aquarana catesbeiana (assembly GCF_042186555.1). Lineage (NCBI taxonomy): Eukaryota > Metazoa > Chordata > Amphibia > Anura > Ranidae > Aquarana > Aquarana catesbeiana. The sequence continues at coordinate 227,685,088 of NC_133327.1, forward strand.
TCCTAAATTCAGAGCCCCCACATGCTTATGTTGGTGTTATATTTTAGGTAAATGTGGATGTATTTTTTGTTTTTTAAAGTATTAGGCATTTTTTACATTATTGTGCTCTGTGTTTAATTACCATCATTTTTGTGTGTTTCACTGCGCTTAGGATTCCAAAATTCACTTATAATGTTAATATTCTAGTGCTGCTACTTAAATAATCAATCCAAAATATGTTGTGACATTAATATTAATGTACCAACCAATAATCAATTCCACAGTAGCGCAACCACTGCTACTATGGCGTATATAATCAAACACAAAAATATTCAAAAATTTCAAAATCATAAACAAGTCCATACAAATGTCAAAATAACATTGTATAAATCAAAAATACATCTTCAAAGTGATTTAATTCAGGAAAGTTTGTGATTAACAGTGAACTGAGTATGTGAATAGAGCCAGGAATAATACACCTTATATCCATCACCAGTACGATTAACTGGAGCCATCTCCCCTATGGAAATGCACTCACCAGATTGAATTGCCTTTCACTCTCATGAAAAGGCAAATAAGCTTTTAGGTCAATATCTACCTGTTAGTATCAATCCACGATCAGGTCTCGTCTCATCTCATTGCATGTTTCAGAGAAAACAAAAAGCCTCCAATAATGCATTAATCCCATAAATAGTTATTACATTCCAAGTAAACAACTCACATTTAAAATCATCTTGTACATTGCATGTAAATGGGTAGGTATCAGATAAGCAACAACTCATCCCATTCTCACCACCTCCACGCTGGTTTCAGTTGTCAGTGTAGTCACCTTGTACACTCTCCCATGATAAACACATGAACCGTGCTCTGCATAGCCACGTCCCAAAGCTTTTGGTCATTTTCGACTTCATCAATGTGGATAGCAATAGGAAGTCGGAAATGAAAAAAAGCTTTGGGACGTGGCTATGTGGAGCATGGATAAATAAAATATATTTTTTTCTTTTGTAAATCAGATAAAAATGAATATTTGTATATGGATACTATATCGTTATCTATAAAGGCAGCCAACGGGGTTCTGGGCTCCATTCACACATTTCCGCTGTATATTTTCCACCTGTTTTGTAAGGCTTTTTGTTTACAGTGCTCAATAGTTCAAAATGAAATGTACACAAAAAAGTGAATATCTTGGAGCAGTAACCCATCTCCTATCAGATAGGTATAAGCTATCAGACCTGGAACAAACAAATAAATAAAGAGTTCTGACTGTTCTTTCTCATTAATTCCATGCACTTGAAAAGGTGATTATAAATTCCAATAAGTGCAAAATTTCAGGATTTCAAGATATAACTACAAACCAGTGGTTCTCAAAGGAAAATGTTTGTACTGCCCACCAACACTGTACCTCACACTTTCCAGTGTAATGTGTAATCATAATTCTCTGTTTTCCTAATAGGCAGTGAGGTATGCTTATTAGGGGATCATTTTTTTACCATCTTGGAATTAACATGGCTTATAACTCATCAAATGTGTTAATTTTTTTCTGGTTTGTGTAATTTTTTTATTGCAAAAAAGTGCCAGGGCAAGGCCATTTCTTGCCCAGGGTGAAGATGTCAAACTGCACCCCCATGCATCCTCTCTCCTCTAAGAGCCCTTGCACACTGGGGCGGCGTCGGCAGTAAAACGCTGCTATTATTAGCGGCGTTTTACCGTCGGTATGCAGCCGCTAGCGGGGCGGTTTTACCCCCCGCTAGCGGCCGAGAAAGGGTTAAATACCACCGCAAAGCACCTCTGCAGAGGCGCTTTGCCGGCGGTATAGTCGCGCCGTCCCATTGATTTCAATGGGCAGGAGCGGTAAGGGAGCGGTATACACACCGCTCCTTCACCGCTCCAAAGATGTTGCTGGCAGGACTTTTTTTACCGTCCTGCCAGCGCATCGCTCCAGTGTGCAAGCCCTCGGGGCTTGCACACTGGATACACAGCAGCGGCACTTTCGGGGCGGTTTGCAGGCGCTATTATTAGCGCAATAGCGCCTGCAAACCGCCCCAGTGTGCAAGGGCTCTTACTCCACTCTGCTTCCTGACAGCCAGTGATAGTATTCTGATATACAACAGGATAATGTCACATAGAGAATCCCACCTTACACAATATGCCCAGGAGTCCAAAGTCTCTTATGTAACGCAAAAGGTGGGGTTCCCTATGTAACATCATCAAGTTGTATACTGGGATACTATCACCAGCTGTTGGAAAGCACAGTGGAGTTAAAGGTGAGAGAATGCAAAAGAGCTGAGTGCTGATCGGCTTGTAAACACTGGAGGTAGCAGGAGAGCTGAGCATTGATTGATTTGTACACATTGGAATTGTGACATAGTGGATTCAAGGTGTTTGTTCTGATATTGTATTGAGTAAATAATGAGCCTGAAGGTCAGGAGTAGGGATGAGCCGAACACCCCCTGTTCAGAACTTGCGAACAGGCAAAAAATTTGTTCGAACACTGTTAAAGTCTATGGGACACGATCATGAATAATCAAAAGTGCTAATTTTAAAGGCTTATATGCAAGTTATTGTCATAAAAAGTGTTTGGGGACCTGGGACCTGCCCCAGGGGACATGGATCAATGCAAAAAAAGTTTTAAAAACAGCAGTTTTTTCGGGAGCAGTGATTTTAATAATGCTTAAAGTGAAACAATAAAAGTGTAATATTCCTTTAAATTTTGTACCTGAGGGGTGTCTATAGTATGTCTGTAAAGTGGTGCATGTTTCCCGTGTTTAGAACAGTCTGACAGCAAAATGACATTTCAAAGGAAAAAAGTCATTTAAAACTACCTGCGGCTACTAATGAATTGCCGGTCCAACAATACACATGAAAGTTCATTAATAAAAACGGCATGGGAATTCCCCACAGGGGGGTCCCCCTAAATTCCATACCAGGCCCTTCAGGTCTGGTATGGATATTAAGGGGAACCCCGTCCAAAATTAAAAAAAAAAATGGTGTAGGGTCCCCCCAAAAATCCATATCAGACCCTTATCCGAGCATGCAACCTGACAGGCCGCAGGAAAAGAGGGGGGGATGAGAGAGCGCCCCCCTCCTGAACCATACCAGGCCACATGCCCTCAACATTGGGAGGGTGCTTTGGGGTAGCCCCCCAAAACACCTTGTCCCCATGTTGATGGGGACAAGGGCCTCATCCCCACAACACTTGCCCGGTGGTTGTGGGGGTCTGCAGGTGGGGGGCTTATCAGAATCTGGAAGCCCCCTTTAACAAGGGGACCCCCAGATCCCGGCCCTCCCCCCTGTGTGAAAATACCCTTACCATTTCACAAAAAAACTGTCAAAAATGTTAAAAATGACAACAGTTTTTGACAATTCCTTTATTTAAATGCTTCTTCTTTCTTCTTTCTTCTATCTTCTTTCTTCTATCTTCTATCTTCTATCCTCTATCTTCTATCTTCCTTCGGTTTCTTCCTCCATCTTCTTCTTCTGGTTCTTCTGGTTCTTCCCCCAGTGTTCTCGTCCTGCATCTTCATCTGCGCCTTCTTCTTCCCTTCTTCTCCTCGGGCCGCTCCGCATCCATGATGGCATGGAGGGAGGATCCCGCTGTGTGACGCTTCTCCTCTTCTGACGGTTCTTAAATAATGGGGGGTGGAGCCACCCGGTGACCCCGCCCCCCTCTGACACACAGGTACTTGACGGGACTTCCCTGTGGCATTCCCCGTGACATCAGAGGGGGCAGGGTCACTGGGTGGCTAAGCCCCCATTATTTAAGAACCGTCAGAAGAGGGAGCCTCCCTCCATGCCATTATGGATGTGGAGCGGCCCGAGGAGAAGAAGGGAAGAAGATGCCACGGATGAAGATGCAGGACGAGAACACCAGAGGAGCAACCAGAAGAACCAGAAGAAGAAGAAGATGGAGGAAGAAACTGAAGGAAGATAGAAGATAGAAGAAAGAAGAAAGAAGAATAAAGGAAGAAGAAGCATTTAAATAAAGGAATTGTCAAAAACTGTCTCTTATCATTTTTAACATTTTTGACAGTTTTTTTGTGAAATGGTAGGGGTACCATTTCACACAGGGGGGAGGGCCGGGATCTGGGTGTTTCCAGATTGCGATAAGCCCCCCGCCCGCAGACCCCCACAACCACCGGGCAAGGGTTGTGGGGATGAGGCCCTTTTCCCCATCAACATGGGGACAAGGTGTTTTGGGGGGCTACCACAAAGCACCCTCCCAATGTTGAGGGCATGTGGCCTGGTACGGTTCAGGAGGGGGGCCGCTCTCTCATCCCCCCCTCTTTTCCTGCAGCCTGCCAGGTTGCGTGCTCGGAGAAGGGTCTAGTATGGATTTTTGGGGGGACCCCACACCATTTTTTTCAAAATTTTGGCGCGGGGTTCCCCTTAAAATCCATACCAGACCTGTAGAGGCCGGTATAGATTTTGAGGGGGACCCCACACCATTTTTAAAAAAAAATTTTGGCCGGGGTTCCCCTTAATATCCATACCAGACCTGAAGGGCCTGGTATGGAATTTAGGGGGACCCCCACGTCATTTTTTTTTAAATTTTGGTTCGGGGTTCCCCTGTGGGGAATTCCCATGCCATTTTTATCAATGAACTTTTATGTGTATTGTTGGACCGGCAATTCATTAATAGCCACGAGTAGTTTTAAATGACTTTTTTTTCCTTTGAAATGTCATTTTGCTGTCAGACTGTTCTAAACACGGGAAACATGCGCCCCTTTACAGGCATACTATAGACACCCACCAGGTATGAAATTTAAAGGAATATTACACTTTTATTATTTTACTTTAAGCATTATTAAAATCACTGTTCCCGAAAAAATGGCCGTTTTTAAAACTTTTTTTTGCATTGATCCTTGTCCCCTGGGGCAGGACCCAGGTCCCCAAACACTTTTTATGACAATAACTTGCATATAAGCTTTCTCCCATAGACTTTTAAAGGGTGTTCTGCGGCTTTAGAATTTGCCGCAAACACCCCAAATTGTTCGCTGTTCGGCGAACGTGCGAACAGCCAATGTTCGAGGTGAACATGAGTTCGACTCGAACTCGAAGCTCATCCCTAGTTAGGAGTGATAAAATGGGAATGCTGAAGGATTGCTTTACCAGATCCTAGGATACTGCTGGACTCTGAGCTGTTTATGATCTCCTATGACAAAGATGTCCACTGTAAAGGGTGAGAGTAAAGGCAAACTAGCTGGTGAAAGTGTTTCATGGAACCGGAAGGCAAAAGTATTTGAAGTGTTACAAAGTATATTAAAAATATAGTTTGATGAAAGATTGAAGAATAATATTACATAACAAGGACTGTGGGTGGAAGTTACTGACTTTTTTTATATGTGAGTGATTTTTTTGTATATTCACAATATGTTTCTTTGCTTCACAGGCAAATCTGCAAGTTATTTTATTTTGTTAAGTCACATAATGTTGGCTATACTGTTACAATTTCACTTAATTTTGTATAGCCAGGCAACTGGTATTTTATAATGGGGTCAGTAATGGCAGCCCCCATATTTCTATCAGTACAGATTTATGGACCATGGGATTTAACATATATGATTTGTATATTTTTAACTAAAACTCTTCCTCTAGAATTTATTCTTTTGCAACCGAAGACTCATAGTAAACTGTATTGTGGAAATTACAAAAAATGTATATATATATATATATATATATATATACAGCGCTATCAGGGTGACCCTATATAAAAATATAAATGTACATTTGTGAACTGGTATATTAAAAAAACCTACTGGCAGCTGTACAAAGATGCTACACCTCACTAAATAAACAAAAATATATCACAGCACCTGTAGGATGACTATATATGGTCACTTGATTTATATAGTCATCCTAAAGACGCTGTGATATATTTTAGGTTTTTTTTTGTATTGTGGAAATTGACACAGCACATCTGATTTTGTGAAGTCACATAGCGATGAATATACAAAATGAGTTGGTGTTGACAATATGAGGTTCTATGGGGGTTTGAAGTGCTGCAGTGAGGTAGGATCTCTATACAGCAGGAGCTTGAGGTGCATGTAGAAACAATGAAGTTTATTTATGAAAGACAAAATAGACTGTTTGTTTTGCAGGGAATGTTGCATTTCGCAAGGTAATTTGCCCCGGAGGTTGGTGACTGTAGTGAAATCTCACTAAGCTCCAGAGATTATTTTTTTTTTTCCTACATGTCCAGTTTACTATATGTGTTAAAAAAAAGAGGGAACCCTGAACAAAAAATGATGTAGTGTCTCCCCAAAAGCCATACCACAACCATTGGCAGACGGAAACTCTCATGTATAATGCTGCTATTTTACAGGATGTTTGGCTCCCTCCAAATGAATAAATGTTCAGGTGTTTGTTCAAATGCCAAGGATTGGTCAAAACTTGTGTTCAGTCTGAACCTTAAGCTCATTCCTAGCCTTTATTAGGGACAAATGTGACAGGATGAAGACACAAATGCAAACAAAGATAAAGCCAGCACAGACACAGGATGCAAGTAAACAGCAGAACTTGTATTTCTGGGCTGGACAGGGACCACTTATCCTCTTTACTTGCATTCCGATTTGTGGTGCCTCCACTTACATTCTAGTCCTCTGGTCCTGGGGCACTGTGTGATATGTATATGATCTATTGAGGGTGGCTGCAATAATCTAGATCAGCTGCTGCATGCAATAAGTCTTATCACTTGCTTTTACTGAAGCATACGTTGTCGGGCTAAGTAAAAAATGTCCGCAATCCCTATATTTACTTTTGTCCTGATCATATCATTAATGATGTCCCTATTAAGATTTAATTAAAATGGTAAGAGGAAAACAGGCTTAGCAACAACCTGCTGTTAGAAACACTATAGCAAACATTTAATAGGGTAATGGATTTATGTGCAGCGACTTACACACGGGATATGTGTTATGCAAGCCTTTCCCTAATACCTTTTAAAGTTCACAGACATGCAAAGGGAATTCAGATTGTCAGGTTTTGTTTTTCAGAAAGATATTTGCAATATGGTAGAAGAAAGTAATTCCCTTGTCTATTTCAGCAAACAGCCATGATGTACAAAAGGAAAAAAATATTTATTTCTAGACATAAAAATAGCTAGTGGAACTGAAAGATATTGTCATTTTAATTAACTAGGAAATATGATCTGAAATTACTTAGAATGCTAATTGCAACTTAAACATCAAAATTCGCTTACAAAGAATAATTACCTGATGTGTTTCCTAATGCTGTGAAAATAACTTAATGCTCAAGCTATTTTTGAAATCATTGCATTAACATATACAGAAGGAATTTACTCAGACTTGATAAGCTAGACAGAAGCTCATTTGCTCCTCACTTCTCATCATGACCTAGACATATATTAATGGCATTTTATTAGACATCGCCTCTTTTTCACATTTATATTGTGTCTTATTCTTATTTCTATATAGCATTAAAGCCTAAGAGGGATTCTGTCTCTAGAGCTGTATTTAGCTGAACAGACCTTTCTCTAATGCCCTGTACACACTTTCTGGCAACAAAACCGTGGACTTTTGATTAAAGGATGTTGGCTCCAACTTGTCTTGCATATACACAGTCACACACATGTTGGCCAACAATTATGAACGTAGCGACGTACAAGACGTACATGATATCTTCATTACGAACACTAGTTATATCTCTGGCTCGTACTTGATTCCGAGCATGCGTGGACTTTTTTTCCGACGGACTTGTGTACACACAATCGGAAAGTCTGACAACAAATATTTGTTGGCAGAAAATTTGAGAACCTGCTAGCCAACATTTGTTTGCAGAAAGTCCGACAACAAATATTGGATGGAGCATACACACAGTCGGACTTTCCACCAACAAGCTCACATCCAACATTTGTTGTCAGAAAATCCAATCGTGTGTACAAGGCATTAGAGTGAAATCTAACCCCAGCACATGCAATTGTCTTTAACCTGTGTCTTGCCCTTGTTCATGCTACTTTTCATTCACAGTATCCATGCTTTTATATTCCAATATGTAGTACCCGGGCTTACAGGATCTCCTGAGGCAGGCCAGGAAAGTCTGTGTGCATTTCCGCCAGTCATATAATGCCAGTGCTCAGCTGGCTGACCTCCAAAAGGAATACAACCGGCCCAAGAACTGCCTGATCTGTGACATGCCCACCAGATGAAACTCAATGTTGGCCATGCTGCAGTGGCTGGACACACAGCAGAGGGCCATCAATGAGTACCTGTGTGACTATGGCACCAGGACAGGGTCAGGGGAGCTTGGCTTTTTTTCGCCATGCCAATGGCTCATGATCAAGGATGCATGCACTGTCCTGTCACCATTTGAGGAGGCCACGAGGATGGTGAACAGTGACAGTGCATGCATCAGTGATACTGTCCCTCTTGTCTACCTGTTGGAACACACTCTGCTTGAACAGAGGGAGGAAGAGGAGGACTTCCTTACCTCTCAAGGACCTCTTTATACAGACAGTGTTCCTGCGGGCCCGCCAATCACACAGGAAGAGGAGGAGGAGGATTGTGTCAGCATAGAGGTGGAGCCTAGCACTCAGCATCAGCAGTAGTCTTCAAGAGATCGTTTACAGTCCCCAGAAACCCATGGACTTGTACGTGGCTGGGAGGAGGTGGCTGCGGATCAGGTCATCCTTAGTGACCCAGAGGACTCTGTATCGAATGCCTCAGCAAACCTATGCTGCATGGCCTCCCTGATCCTGCAAAGCCTGCGAAAGGACCCTCGGATTCGTGGTATCAAGGAGAGGGATCAGTACTGGCTGGCAACCCTTCTTGATCCACGTTACAAGATTAAGGTTGCGGAACTTATCCAGCCATCGCAGAGGGAGCAGAGGATGAAACATCTTTGGGAGGCCTTGCAGAAAGGTTTGTGGAATGCATTTCCAGAGCCTGGGAGTTTACAAATTCCTGGTTCTGGACAACGTGTTGCTGAGGCTTCAGTCAGTCACAGAAGAAGCGGTGGAGAAGGTGGCCATCTGACAGATGCATTCAGACAATTTTTTAGTCCTCAGCCCCCAGGTCTGATCGGTTCCAGCAACCATCGCCAGCGTCTGACCTTTCCAACCGAAAATCCTCTGGGTTACTGGGTCTTGAGGATAGATCACTGGTCAGAGCTTGCACAGTATACAGTTGAGCTACTGGCCTGTCCTTCATCCAGTATTCTTTCAGAACACACATTCAGTGCTGCTGAAGGATTTGTAACCGATCAAAGAGTGCGCCTGTCCACCGACTCGGTTGATCGGCTCACCTTCATAAAAATGAATCCATCTTGGATCACCAGCTACCAAGCACCTGATGCTGATGTAACCGAATAATTTTTTTATGAATGTGAGATCACTTCAAGACTGCCTATGCTGATGCTGAGTGATTATCCAGTTATGCTGAGTGAATATCCTGTTCCTCCTCAATGTTCATGTTGATAGCTTGTAAGAACATTTTTGGTTCTGGGCACCACCACCAGTGGCTAAGGCCTAATTTTTCTGCCCCTGTTAAACAGGGGCGTGTAATTACAATTTTTGCTGTAATATTTTGCAGCAGGGCTTGCTCCTGCACTCAACTAGAGTATCTGTGAGGGTTTGCAGTGTTGTGGCACCAGCACCAGTGCCTAAAGCCCAATTTTTCTGTTGCTGTTTACAGGGGCATGTAATTACAATTTTTGACCTAATATTTCACAGCAGGGCCCGTTCCAGCACCCACCAAGAGTAACTGTGAGGGCTTACAGTGTTGTGGCAACACCACCACCAAAGACCCAATTTTTCTGACCCTGCTCAACAGGGGCATGTAATTACAATTCTTGATATAATATTTCACAGCAAGGCCCGTTCCAGCACCCACCAAGAGTAACTGTGAGGGCTTACAGTGTTGTGGCAACACCACCACCAAAGACCCAATTTTTCTGACCCTGCTTAACAGGGGCATGTAATTACAATTCTTGATATAATATTTCACAGCAAGGCCCGTTCCAACGCCCACCAAGAGTAACTGTGAGGGCTTACAGTGTTCTGGTACCACCAACACCTAAGGCCCAAATTTCTGCAGAGTATATAGGGCAGGCCCCTACTTTCAAACATCCAACTTACAAACGACTACTTACAAATGGAGGGAGACAACAGGAAGTGAGAGGAAATCTACCCCTAGGAAGGGAAATTCTCTCCTTTGTCTCCTCCACTGATGCTTTATCACCAATCCTTGTTTCCCTAAAAACCCCAAATTTTCAAAATCCAATTGTCATTGGGACAGAAAGTGAGGTGAAATCTTCTGAACAGGGGCACAGACAGCAAAACAAATGTTACAGGGGTGGTGATAACCCTTCCCTATGTTTTCCAAAAAGCTTAAAAATAGATTTTTTGGCTGGAGCTACACTTACAAAATGTACCTGTTCCAAATTACAAACAGATTCAACTTAAGAACAAACCCACAGTCTCTGTCTTTCTTGGGACCTCCTGTATACTGCTGTTCAGAGTGTATAAGGCCTGGATGCCCCACGCCTTTTCTTTTTTTAATTTGGGTGCAGGGTTCCCCTTAATATCCATACCAGACCCAAAGGGCCTGGTAATGGGCTGGGGGGCTACCCATGCCGTTTTTCTCAATAATTTTCCTCCACATTGCTGGGATCCAACATTACATTACAGCCACAAGCAGTTTTAAATTACTTTTATTCCTTTGGAAATGTAATTTTGTGCAGGGACTGTTCTTAACACAGGAAGTACGCTCTGCTTTACAGGCGTACTATAGGCACCCCCCAGGTCACATCCAAGTAATTCTATCTAGCTATGTGTGGAGAACCTATTTAAGGCATTAAAAAATTTGGTGTGTGGGGATGGAGTTTTAACACAATAGCAACCAATAGAATAGAAACCAATAAATAAATAGTATGAGACTTTAAATGTATGTTCTGAGATATATTAGACACAGACTGCAAAGGTGTATGAAAATATAACAATTTTACTGGATATCACACAGGTTGAAAGACTAAATTTAAAAACATATTTACAAATTGAGCTTCCATATTGATATCTCGGCCTTGGGATCTGATTGATTAGCCAATGCGTTTCGCGGGAATACCTGCTTCATCGGGGCCTCAGATCCTCTAAAAAGTACTCTAATAAGTGTACAAAATATATATACAATATATATATATGTATATATATATATATATATATATATATATATATATATATATATATACATATATACATGAGACATTTACTCAATGAATTAGATAATATAGAGTACTTTATATACAACTTTTTAATTGAACATGCAGTGTAACAAAGTATTTTATCCACCATGAGAAAGAAGGAAGGGTGGATTATAAAATTACACAATATAGTCAATACATTTCATATTCATCAAAGCTTTATGATCCATTACTTGATGCGGGTCAAATGTGCTTGAAATTACATATAATTACCTGTGAAAGAAGTACATGCAGTGCTGGTACTAGATAGCCTGCCAGGTTAAGGTATTAATAGAAGTAACATAGTCAGTATCTCTGTATGGATATCTGGGATAGCTGCACAGCACAGGAACATGCATATAAGTGCAATATGAGCATGTGTATTTACTGTATATCAATTTCTGGAGTACATGTACATTGCATAAACATGCACATTAGGACAATGTGAGCATGTACAGATTTCTGGTGTACTTGTACAGTGTGCATACATGCACTTTAGATTAATAGAAGCATGCATGTCTATATTTTTATGGGGTATTTTCACAGACATGCACATTAGGGCAATATGAGCATGAATGTCTATATAGATTCCTGGGGTGCAAGAACTGTGCACAGTCATGCACATTAGAATATTAAGAGTATGCATGTCAATATACAGTAGCTATTTGTAAAAAAATCATGTATTCAGCTTTCTATATACAAACAAAATCTTTCCTGGGTGTATGCAATAATGCACAACACAGTAAGCTATGTGTGCAGTTTCAGTCTACGTTTTAGAATATGATGTTATTGGATCCCTATTAAAGCAAAACTAAATGTTTCTGATGGTTTTGTGGCTCCTCATCCCAATGTGAGCTTTTATGCTAAGCCTTAGAAGATGTCTCTGCTATCCATTTAAAATTGGTTCTTCATTATCAACCTACTACTGTGTTTTCAGTGGATTACAACGGCTCTCTCTCAGTTATTATTGATTTTTTTTCTAATTTAATGCATAACAGTTGAGGGAATTACATTAATATCAGTGTTATCTTCATACTAACATGGGGTTTGCTCAAGAAAGCCAAGCCATCGATGGACAGGCCAGCTACAAGTGGATGCTCATTACTCATTCAGAGTTCCTGCATGGCGTGCAATATTTTATAGGAAACAAATTGTCTTTGTTGTATTTTAAACTAGGAGAATGATTTCAAACAGTCGAATGCTAATGACACTACTCATTCTGCTGGAACTGATGGCTACACATTCAATATATATTTCTGGAGGCAAAAAAAGGAGGAATAGACAAGAAATGTTAGATCAATACAAGAGAGAAACGTGTTAAGAAATGTCATTCATAACTGTAATCTTCAAAGATTCAAATGCATTATAGTTCTGTTTCTCAATTCACTGATATGCATTCAACAGGCCTGTATTTGCTATATTTTCATGCCCTATTTGAAACAAGTGATATTCCCAATGGGTTTGTTGGTTTGAAGTAAATTACAATTCTGTGGATAAAATATGTCAGGTGAGTTTATCACTTTTCAAAGCAACAACAGATATATCAACTAGTTCAGTAAATCTCAAGTGCATTAAGTACCCTAGACTCCTTTCTGACACATGATTAAGTACACTCTATACTTTATCAAAATGACAAATTATCTGGCTAGTTTTAGCATGTTTATAAATAAAGTAGAGATATTATAGCAATTCTTGCAAAGGTTATAATTACGGTATATAATGCTTCTAAATTCTTCAGTGTGAAACAGTAATTCTCCATTGGGAAATATTTAATTATGTATTATAATTTTGTTTTTTACTTTATGCAGTATGCATATGAGAGATGTCAGCATTAAGTAAATAATTTCATTTCAAACTGTTTTAATTATTAATGAACACACTGAGATGCGATCATATGTATTTACTGTTTATCTAGTGCCATGAGTATACTAGGTACTTTACCAAATTACACTTTTCTAACAAAAGCAATGAGCAGACAAAACACGTCAGGAATTATAACAAAAGTGAATAGCATCTTTGTAATAACCAACAGTCTTTTGGTATAATAGCATACAGGTGCTTTTCACTGTTGTGACAATTAAAACAACAAAGGAATGCATCATCTGATGGAGGTAACCCAAGCCAGTGGTACTGCAGGCCCTGGGTAGCTGTTGTCCGAACTTAGTGAGCTACAGTTATTAGACAATGTAATCTAATGTCTGTGGGTGTCTTTACTGCCTTCATAAAATTGTAATCCCTTGTAAACTGTAATCCTTTGTAAGCCCGAGAGCAATCAAAACATTTGTAGCCAAACCAATTTTAATGGTTTGCAATGAGCATTTTAACTGCTTAGCACACCAAACCTGTAAATCTGTAAAATTACATATGTCCTTCATTTGGTGATTAAAAAAAAAAAATACCACACTCCAGTACATCTCACTGTGGGCAGGCTTCCCAGTCCCACACACAGGCGCACATGGAAATTGAACGACAATTTGCTGACGGATTTATCCTGCATAACAGTGATCTCTGATGCAATTAGAGCCTTCACACAAACTCATAATAATTACGAGACCTCTCCATGAATAAGTGTGAGACACTGAAATGTGTAATGTGAGGGATTTTTATCCAGCACGGTTCTAGACTGAAACGAGCCCAAGTAGAGGACATTAAATGCCTGTTTGCGCTCACATAAATGCACCCTGGAACTTAAGACGCTAGCAGACTTTTTTTTTTTTTTTTTGCCACATCAGTGAGGTTTACCATGGGAGTAAGTCTTTTCAAATAGATATTCAAAAAAAACACTTCCCCTTAATTATCACATCATTATGGCTTTTGTTCTGTTTCCTTAATTAGGATGCTTCATATCATATCATATAAGAGAATGGTAAGCCCCTCCATCTGTTTCTACTCTTTATTGTTATTTTCTTGCTCCCTGACCCTCCTCCCTCCTCCCCTTCCCACCCCCCCGAGACCGTACCTCCTCCCTCTCCATGATTTCCTTCTAGCTTCCTGATTAATTTTCCCATTTTCTCCCCTATGTCGGGATCTACTGCTCTCTCTGTTGCTTAGGTTGTCCACATCTCAGCTGCTCTTATAGATTTTTTAAATTTTTCCCATACTCTCCACTTTGTCCTATAGGCCTCCATTTTTGTCCCTTCACTAAACCTCAAATACTCCAAATCCTGTATCTCATTTATTTTATTCATCCATTCCCTCATGGTTGGTCTTTCTTTTCTTTTCCAATTTTTAGAAATTAGGGTTTTAGCTGCATCTATAAAATGGGGTAGGAGTGTTCCGAGATAGGCCTTGGTGGGCATCTCACTCAGATGAAATAGAAGGACCCTGGGATCCTTTGGGAGATCGAGTTTTGTAATCTCTTTAGTGTATTTTTTAATCTCATCCCAGAAAACTCCTATCTCAGGGCACGACCACCACATATGAGCCATTGACCCTATTTCGTTGCATCCCCTCCAACAAAGCTGGGATTTCTCCCTATCAATTCTATGCATCCTATCCGGGGTCAAGTGCATTCTCATCAGGCATTTATAGTTTAATTCTAATAGTTTATAATTAACTGAAGTGATCAGAAGTCGTTTCAGTATCTTATCTGTCTCTGACTCAGTCAGCTTTAGTCCTAACTCCTTCTCCCATCTGTCTATAAAAGTCAAGGTGTCCGTCCTCCTCAACTCTACCAGTATTTTGTATATACGAGAAAAAACAGCCTTTTTATCTGTTTCCGTACAGATTTTCTCTAAGGGGAGTACGTTTTTAGATGTCCTAATTGGTTGCGGTAAGGATTCCACAAAGTGTTTTAATTGACCATAGCGCCATGGGTTAATATTTATTCTGTCTCTTTTATTTTTAAGCTCTTGAAATTAACATATTTTACCCCTATCTACTACATCCTTCAGTTGCAGGTTTTCATCTAGGAGTCATTTACCAAACCACTCTTCCCTTCCTGGAGGGAAATAATCTACATCCTTTAGTGACATTAGCAGTGAGTTATATTCCCAGTGTTCCCTTTTGTGGATGAGGTCCCATATTCTAAGTGCGTGCCTAGTGACTTCATGTGGTTCTGTGTTATATTTCCTTATTTTAGGTGGGCACCATATTATTTTGTGTAATTTTAAACCATTAATTTTGTTTTCAATTTCTACCCAGTGTTTTCCTTTATTTTTAACCCAATCTACCACCCTCGCAAGTGCAATGGCCTCATAATATTTAGAAATGTCAGGTGCTCCCCACCCCCCCTTACTTTTAATATTAATTAATTGAGTATATTTTAAACGTGGTGTTTTCCCTTTCCAAATAAACCTTACTATCATTGAATGTAGTTTTTTAAGATATGCCAGTGGGAGCGTAATTGGGAGCATTTGCATTTTGTATGTTATTTTTGGTAATAGTACCATTTTAAAGATATTAATTCTTCCCGCCCACGACATTTGCCCCTGCTGTATTCTGTTTAGCTCCGATTTTACCTCATTTATGAGAGGCATATAATTCGCTTGATATAGTTTTTCTGCCGATGGTGTGATTTTAATTCCTAGGTAGTTTAAAGCTTCTTTCTCCCATCTAAACGGGAAGTGTTCTTGATATGATTGGTCTCTCCTCTTATTGGGGTTTATATCTAATACTTCTGATTTGGTAGTATTTACTTTAAAGTTAGAGAGTTTCCCATATTCTTCCATTGTGGCAAGGACATTCGGTAAGGAGAGTCTTGGGTTTGTTATGTAGAGGAGAATATCATCCGCATAGGCTGCGAGCTTATACTCAGTTCCACCTATATTTACCCCTCTAATATTCGGATTCTGTCTTAACCTGTTAAGGAGGGGTTCTAATGCTACCAGAAAAAGCATTGGGGAGACTGGGCATCCCTGTCTCGTTCCATTATGCATATAGAAGGGATCGGACAAGGTCCCATTTATCTTGACCCTCGCTGATGGTTTTGTATAAAGCACCCTAATCCAGCTGCAGATCCTGTCCCCATAACCCACTTTTTTGAGAGACTCCATCATAAAGTCCCAGTCTACCCTGTCAAACGCTTTTTCAGCGTCTATTGACAGTAGTAGGCCTGGGACTCCGCTATTTTTAATTACTTGGGTTATCAGGAGGGTTTTAATACTATTGTCCTTACCCTGTCTCCCTGGTAAAAACCCCACCTGATCAGGGTGGATGATATTTTTAATTGTTTGCTTTAATCTCCCCGCTATTACTTTTGCGAATAATTTCGTGTCATTGTTCAAAAGGGATATGGGCCTATAGCTGGAGCATAATGTGCTGTCCTTTCCCTCCTTCTGAACAATCGCTATATTGGCTGCCAACGCATCTCTGCTCATTTCCCCTCTCTCTCCTATCTCGTTCATGTACCCACATAGTTTTGGTACTAACCAGTCTTGATACTTCTTATAATATAATGCAGTCAGCCCATCTGGGCCTGGGCTCTTTCCTGTCTGGGTCTCCTTGATGGCCTTCCTCACCTCGGCCTCTGTAATGGGGGCCTCTAAGGGTGCTCTCTCTTCTTTTGGGATTTTATCCATCTCGGTTTCTTTTAGATATTTTCTGATTTTTTTCTAATTTTTGCCCTCTCTCTTTATCCTTCTTTTTATTTATTGAATAAAGTTCCCCATAATATTCTTGGAAGGTTTTTGCTATCTCAGCATCTTTATATCTGAATTCTCCTGATTTCGCCTTTATTTTATCGATATATCTATTACTCTTCTTTTTACTTAGTGCCCTTGCTAGGAGTCGTCCAGGTCTATTCCCAGTGATATATCTCTCTTTTTTAACTAAGTTGTACTTTCTGCGATTTTCTGCCTCTATCTGCTGTCTCAATGCCTCTCTAGCTCCATATAGTTTTCCCAGGATCCCTCCCTCCCCTGTTTCTTTATGCATCCTTTCTAATTTTTTAACTTCCTCCTGTAGGTCACGGAGATTTTTAATCTGGTTTCTTTCTTTCTCTACTCCCGCTTTTATTATTATCCCCCTTATGTAGGCCTTATGGGCCTCCCAAACTATTGATTCCGCTGTTTCCGTTGAGGTATTTACTCTGAAATAGAGTTCTAATTCATCTTTAATTAATTTATCAATTTCCCTGTCGTGAAGGAGGTCCTCATTTAATCTCCAGTTATTTTGATGGGGTGTTTGATCATTTTGTTTTATTCACAGTATCACCGGGGCGTGGTCTGAAAATGTTATAGGTCCTATGTTTATATCTTTTACCTCCTCTAAGTTCCTATGCTCCAAGAAAAAATAGTCAAGTCTAGCAGACTTATCTAATGCACGACAGGACTTCCTGCGCCTTTTGATGGAGAGCTCTTTAGCTGCCCATTATAAAGGGAGATACTGTAACAATGATGCACATAGTAGAAAAGGTTTAATATGTATACACACACACACATTCATGGTATTGACCTCATGAATACATTACATATACATATCAAAGGGACGGCATATAAAATTGACAAGAGATTTAATAGGGTAAAATGAATTATTGCAGATTCATATGTATACACATCATCTAAATAGCCCTATGCAGTGTAAACAATGGTAAAAAACATAATCATTTGGTTGTAGATAATGAGTCTAAGTAGATTCCTATCAATAGGCATAAGAATGCATCCTATAAGCCTGATGAATGCATCCTATATACACGTTTCATGGATAATGCCAAAAACAGGAAAAGAAAAACCATGTAATTACCTGTTTGGGATATAAAAAATTTGGACAACCTCTGATGCCTCGTCCCCGATTTTCCAGACTTATCATGATGTAAGTACTTAGAGGGATGAGTAACTCTCTGCCTTTTCTCTTGCACACATTCTCCCCATTGAGGGGTATATTGTTTGATCCTACTGGTCTACTCATGTTTTGTTGTTTTTTTTATAGAGTTGCATGCATCTGCCCCTGAAGAATGGTATTATCCACGAAACGTGTGTCGGGCTTATAGGATGCATTCTTATGTCTATTGATAGGAATCTACTTAGACTCATTATCTAAAACCAAATGATCATATGTTTTTTACCATTGTTTAAAAAAAAAAATAAATAAAGCAGAACTGGAGCAAAGAGTTGCTTTTGGCCTGGAACTCAGGAAGCCAAAACCTGAGAGAGCTGTTTATGTGAAGTTTGCTTTGTGAGAGAAAAGGTTTGCATTATCTTTGTTTTGTGGCTGACTGGGAGAAGCCCATCACCTGTGAGTTAGGAACCTGCAATGTTCAGTTAGTGCCTGGATGGCAAGGATTTATTTTCTGTTTTTGTTTGTGTTATTTTCATGTAAACTTTAAAAATAAACCTGGCTACAAGTCATATTTTAAGAAACCTGTTGTTTGGACTACCTTTTTTCCAGGGAAGATGATCCCCATTGAGCTAACCCCTGACATATTGTGGATTTGGGCAGGCATCTTCCTGAACAAGTGGAAAGATGGAGGGTGTGTTAAAAACTCTGCTACAGGCCACTGCAACCCAACAGAAAACCAACCGCCAGCAGCAAGAAACCAACCACCAGGTCGCAGAGGCCATTGCAACGCAGCATTGAGGCAAATCGCCAGTTTGCGGTGGCCCTGTAGAATTAAAGAAAGGGTCCGCAGGTCCATTGCCAGTGGAACAGAAAATGGTGCATACCAGCTATTACCTACAGTAGATGACATCTGCAGATGATGTGGAAGCTTACCTCACAACTTTCAAAAGAGTCGCTGTTCGGGAAGGATGGCACAAAGAGCAATGGGTGGGACTGCTAGCACCCTTTCTAACAGGAAATCCCCAAAAGGCCTATTTTGACCTGGAACCAGATGCTGCCCAGGATTATGAGATGCTGAAGGCAGGGATACTTGCATGACTGGGTGTCACCATGGCGGTCTGGGCTCAACGCGTGCATCAGTGTTCATACAGTACTGACAAGCCTCCCCACTCCCAGATGTTTGACTTGATACACCTCACCAAGAAGAAGACTTTGTCAGGCCCTCATTGTGGAGCGACTGTGGAATGTGTGGTCATGGACTGTTATTTACGTATGTTCCCTGCCACTTTTAGGAAGTGGGTCAGCCATGGTGACACTAAGACTGCAAACCAGCTGGTGGACCAGGTGGACCAGTTTGAGAGATATACTGTTGCTGAGAACCCATCCTTACCCCACCCAAATGTCTCTAGGGGTGAAAAAATGCCCGGAGAATCCGGTAAGACTGTTCCAGGGTTCCAGGGCTTGGGTAAAAATTACAAGACTGTTGCTACAGATTAGGGATGAGCTTTGAGTTTGAGTCGAACTCATGTTCGACTCGAACATCGGCTGTACGCTAGTTCGCCGAACAGCGAACAATTTGGGGTGTTCGCAGCAAATTCGAATGCCGCATAACACCCTTTAAAAAGTTTATGGGAGAAATCAAAAGTGCTGATTTTAAAGACTTATATGCAAGTTATTGTCATAAAAAGTGTTTGGGGACCTGGGTCCTGCCCCAGGGGACATGGATCAGTGCAAAAAAAAGTTTTAAAAACGGCCGTTTTTTCGGGAGCAGTGATTTTAATAATGCTTAAAGTCAAACAATAAAAGTGTAATATCCCTTTAAATTTCATAGCTAGGGGGTGTCTATAGTATGCCTGTAAAGGGCCGCATGTTTCCAGTGTTTAGAACAGTCTGACAGCAAAATGACATTTCAAAGGAAAAAAAGTCATTTAAAACTACTCGCGGCTATTAATGACGGTCCGCAGGGGAACCCTGAACCAAAATTTAAAAAAAAAATGACGTGGGGGTTCCCAAAATTCCATACCGGACCCTTCAGGTCTGGTATAGATATTAAGGGGAACCCTGCACCAAAATTAAAAAAAACGGCATGGGGTCCCCCCAAAAATCCATACCCAACCGTTATCCAAGCACGCAACCTGGCAGGCCGCTGGAAAAGAGGGGGGGACGAGAGAGCGCCCCCCCTCCTGAACCTTACCAGGCCACATGCCCTCAACATTGGGAGGGTGCTTTGGTGTAGCCCCCCAAAACACCTTGTCCCCATGTTGATGAGGACAAGGGCCTCATCCTCACAACCCTGGCCGGTGGTTGTGGGGGTCTGTAGGTGGGGGGCTTATCAGAATCTGGAAGCCCCCTTTAAGGGGACCCCCAGATCCCGGCCCTCCCCCCTATGTGAAATGGTAAGGGGGTACAAAAGTACCCCTACCATTTCACTAAAAAACTGTCAAAAATGTTAAAAATGACAAGAGACCGTTTTGGATGGATGCGGAGCGGCCCGGAGAAGAAGATGAAGAAGAGAAGAAGATGAAGAGAAGAGCGGGAGCCTCCCTCCATGCCATGGATGCAGAGTGGCCCGAGGAGAAGAAGGGAAGAAGACGCTGCGGAGGAGATGATTGACGAGAACACCGGAGGAAGAACCAGAAGAACCAGAAGAAGATGAAGGAAGATAGAAGAAAGAAGAAAGAAGAAGCATTTAAATAAAGGAATTGTCAAAAACTGTCACTTGTCATTTTTAACATTTTTGACAGTTTTTTAGTGAAATGGTAGGAGTACTTTTGTACCCCCTTACCATTTCACACAGGGAGGCCGGGATCTGGGGGTCCCCTTGTTAAAGGGGGCTTCCAGATTCTGATAAGCCCGCAGACCCCCACAACCACCAGCCAGGGTTGTGGGGATGAGGCCCTTGTCCTCATCAACATGGGGACAAGGTGTTTTGGGGGGCTACCCCAAAGCACCCTCCCAATTTTGAGGGCATGTGGCCTGGTACGGTTCAGGAGGGGGGGCGCTCTCTCGTCCCCCCCTCTTTTCCTGCGGCCTGCCAGGTTGTGTGCTCAGATAAGGGTCTGGTATGGATTTTTGGGGGGACCCTACGCCGTTTTTTTTTTTATCTTGGCGCTGGGTTCCCCTTAAAATCCATACCAGAGGAATTTAGGGGGGCCCCCACGTCATTTTTTTTAAAATTTTGGCCGGGGTTCCCCTTAATATCCATACCAGACCTGAAGGGCCTGGTATGAAATTTAGGGGGACCCCCACGTCATTTTTTAAAAAATTTTGGTTCGGGGTTTCCCTGTGGGGAATTCCCATGCCGTTTTTATCAATGAATTTCTATGTGTATTGTCGGACCGGCAATGCAATAGCCGCGAGTAGTTTTAAATGACTTTTTTTCCTTTGAAATGTCATTTTGCTGTCAGACTGTTCTAAACACGGGAAACATGCGCCCCTTTACAGGCATACTATAGACACCCCCAGCTACAAAATTTAAAGGGATATTACACTTTTATTGTTTGACTTTAAGCATTATTAAAATCACTGCTCCCGAAAAAACTGCCATTTTAAAACTTTTTTTGCATTGATCCATGGCCCCTGGGGCAGGACCCCGGTCCCCAAACACTTTTTATGACAATAACTTGCATATAAGCCTTTAAAATTAGCACTTTTAATTATTCATGTTCGCGTCCCATAGACTTTAACGGTGTTCGTGTGTTGGAACAAACTTTTTTCCTGTTCGCATGTTCTGGTGCGAACTGAACAGGGGGGTGTTCGGCTCATCCCTACTACAGATAATGAGACTGTGGACTCAGGACCTGGAGACTGGCCAAATAGAACAGGAATGTCTCTGAGGCCGTTTAGAGGACTGGGTACAGAACACATAAAATGTTATCTCTGCCATGCGTTAGGTCATATTGCTGCAAACTCTTCCCTAAATGATGAACCAATGCAATGTGATAATACTCCTTTGAAAAAGGATACCCCTTGGGGCACTGTGACACATTCAGTGGGGGTTAGGGATAAGCCAAACACCCCCGGTTTGGTTCGCATCCAGAACATGCGAACAGGCAAAATATTTGTTCTAACACGTGAACACCGTTAAAGTCTATGGGACACGAATATGAATAATCAAAAGTGCTAATTTTGAAGGCTTATATGCAAGTAATTGTCATAAAAAGTGTTTGGGGACCTGGGTCCTGCCCCAGGGGACATGTATCAATGCAAAAAGAAGTTTTAAAAACTGACGTTTTTTCGGGAGCAGTGATTTTAATAATGCTTAAAGTGAAACAATAAAAGTGTAATATTCCTTTAAATTTTGTACCTGGGGGGTGTCTATAGTATGCCTGTAAAGGTGCACATGTTTCCTGTGTTTAGAACAGTCTGACAGCAAAATGACATTTCTAAAGGAAAAAAAGTCATGTAAAACTACTATTGCTAGCGCTGGCTATAATGAATTGTCAGTCCAGCCCGATATTTAAAAAAAAAAGGCCCTTCAGGTCTGGTATGGATATTAAGGGGAACCCCGTGCAAAAATTTTTAAAAAAATGGCGTGGGGTCCCCCCGAAAATCCATACCAGACCCTTATCCGAGCACACAACCTGGCAGGCCACAGGAAAAGAGAGGGAAGAGAGAGCGCCCCCCCTCCTGAACCGTACCAAGCCTCATGCCCTCAACATTGGGAGGGTGCTTTGGGGTAGCCCCCCAAATCACCTTGTCCCCATGTTGATGAGGACAAGGGCCTCATCCCCACAACCCTTGCCCGGTCTTTGTGGGGGTCTGCGGGCAGGGGTTTATCGGAATTTGGAAGCCCCCTTTAACAAGGGAACCCCCAGATCCCACCCCCCTGTGTGAATTGGTAATGGGGTACAAAGGTACCTCTACCATTTCACAAATAAAGTGTCAAAAAGGTTAAAAAACACAAGAGATGGTTTTTGACAAGTCCTTTATTAATTTCTTCTTCTTCCATCTTGTTTCTTCTGGTCTTCCTTCAGTGTTCTTCTTCTTCCTCCATCTTCTTCTCCATCTTCTTCTTCTCCATCTTCTTCTTCCTCCATTCTTCTCGTCCCGCATCTTCCTCCGGCTTCTTCTCCGCTCCATCCGCACGATCTGCCTCAGTGAGAGTCTTCCACCGTGTGACACTTCGGTTCTTCTGACACTTCTTATATAACAGAGGGTGGGGCCACCCGGTGACCCTGCACTCCTCTGACGCATGGGGACTTCCCGGTTACATAACCGAGTGACCCCACCCCCTCTGACAAAACGGGGAAAGCCACAGGGAAGTCCCCGTGTAGTCCCTGTGTGTCAGAGGAGGGCGGGATCACCGGGTGGCCCCACCCTCCGCTATATAAGAAGTGTCAGGAGAACCAAAGTGTCACACAATGGAAGACTCCCACTGAGGCGGATCATGCGAGCAGAGCGGAGAAGAAGCCGGAGGAAGATACCAATTCACACAGGGGGGCAGGATCTGGGGGTCCCCTTGTTAAAGGGGGCTTCCAGATTCCGATAAGCCCCCCACCCACAGATCCTCACAACCCGGTGGTTGTGGGGATGAGCCCTTCTCCCCATAAATATGGGGACAAGGTGCTTTGGGGGTCTACCCCAAAGCAGCCTCCCAATGTTGAGGGCATGTGTCCTGGTACGGTTCAGGAGGGGGGACGCTCTCTCATCCCCCCTCTTTTCCTGCGGCCTGCCAGATTGCATGCCCCGATAAGGGTCTGGTATGAATTTTTGGGGGGACCTCCACGCCATTTTTTTAAAATTTTGGTTCGGGGTTCCCCTGTGGGGAAATTCCATGCCATTTTTATCAATGAACTTTTATGTGTATTGCCGGACCGACAATTCATTATAGCCAGCGCTAGCGATAATAATTTTACATGACTTTTTCTCCTTTAGAAATGTCGTTTTGCTGTCAGACTGTTCGAAACACAGGAAACATGCGCCCCTTTACAGGCATACTATAGACACCCCCCAGGTATGAAATTTAAAGAAATATTACACTTTTATTGTTTCACTTTTAGCATTATTAAAATCACTGCTCCCAAAAAAAGGCTGTTTTTAAAACTTTTTCTTGCATTGATACATGTCCCCTGGGGCAGGACCCAGGTCCCCAAACACTTTTTATGACAATACCATGACAATACCATATAAGCCTTTAAAATTAGCACTTTTGATTTCTCCCATAGACTTTTAAAGTGTGATCCGTGGCTTTAGAATTTGCTACGAACACCCCAAATTGTTCGCTGTTCGGTGAAAAGGCAAACAGCCAATGTTCGAGTCAAACTCATGTTTGACCTGAACATAAAGCCAATCCCTAGTGGGGGTGGTACACTCACTACTTTATGAAACCCTAGTGGGGAGAGATTTTCCACACTTTTGGCGTGTAGAACCCTGGAGTTTAGTCAGGGTTGCCCCTCAAAATTCACTTGCCAGGAATATTCATCTAGGTTAATTGTTAGAGATCTGTTGATTTCTCCCTACGTTTGGCCTTGTTGCACTTTTCTCTTCTACCACTAGGTGGCCGGATACCTGGTGGTACTAGATATGAGAAGGGCAATGCAAGGTCAGATTATGGGTATATGGTGTATCTCAGTCAATGGGCAGAGGTTTTCATGGATCCTTTGGCCTGCTGGGAGAGCCTATCTATTTGGGTGGAGTCAGGTGATCTGTGTTCTGTACCACCTGGATGGCTGTCTGGGTGGACGTGTGTGTTGTACTGCCCGGGCTGCTAGGCCAGAGATTGGGCCTTTCCCAGGCACATCTGGCTGCTAGGCTGTCTGAGGGCCTATCCAGAAGCAAGAGAGCAGTGCAAGGTTGGGACTGCGGCTTGCAGTCCAACCAGAAGTGATAGCTCTGATGGCTGGAGAACCTGTTGTGGTCGGAGGTAGAAAGGAAACTGTTGCCAAAAAGGGACCAATCACCTTATTACCAGGGACCACAGTGAGTAACTGAAGCAAGTACCGAAGCAGCATTCTCACCAACAGGGGACGGTGAAGAACCTGGAAACTTCAGTGGGTATCAAGCAAGGAACCCAGCCAGCGGAGGTGACATTTGCAGAGCAGCCTTGAGTGTCAAGCCAGGGACCGAGCAGGCCAGTCGGGTGAAGCTTGAGAGGTATCTTGAGTGCCAAGCTAGGGACCCAGCAGAGAGGTGGGGGTGATGCTTGAGGAAGATACCACCATGAAGATTGGAGGAGCTCAAGGGATTCAGTGGCAGTGAATCAGCGGGTCTAGTGAATGAATGAATGAATGATTTGTAAAGCACTGCAATTGCAAACTGAATCACCTCAAGGTGCTGGATGCATTCTCTGTTGTAAGCTTCTTAGAAAAGGAAAGTCTTTAGTTTTTTCCTGAAGGCCTGGTGGTTTCCTTCCATGCGGATGTTGGTTGGAAGAGCATTCCATAGTCGAGGTCCTTGGACTGCGAATCTTCCTTCTCTCTTTGCTTTGTAGCGGTATTTGGGAATGATAAGGAGGTTTTGGTTAGCTGATCGAAGACTGCGATTTGGTGTGTAGTGTTTTATTTTCTCACGGAGATATAGTGGAGCGTTTCCTTGTATGCATTTGTGGGTGAGGCAGAGGGTCTTGAATGTGATCTGATTCTTCACGGTTAGCCAGTGTAGGCTCTTTAGGGATGGGGAGATGGATTCCCAGGGTTTTTTTCCTGTTAACAGTCTTGCCGCCGTGTTTTGGATGAGTTGTAAGCGCGCAAGCTGATATTGGGGTAGTCCTACGTAGAGAGAATTTGCGTAGTCAAGTCGGGAATTGATGATTGTTCCCACAACTGCCGCTTTGTCCTCTTCTGGGATGAAGGGGATGAGTCTACGTAGCTGGCAGAGGAGATGGTGGGATCCGCTCACCACTGATCCTATTTGTGCATCCATTGTCATTCCTGAGTCAAAAATGACTCCGAGACTCTTGGCTTTGGTGCTTGGAGAGATGGTCTGTCCAAAGATGGTGGGAGGTGTCCACGGAGTCTTTATTTTGGAATTTTTGTTAGCTTGTTGGAGAAGAAGTTCTGTTTTTGATCCGTTGAGTTTGAGGGAGCTAGTGGTCATCCAGTCATCTATTAAAGTGAGGCATTTCTGTAATTGCTGATGAAGGTCTTTTTGTCCGTTGATGCGAAGGTAGAGTTGGGTGTCGTCAGCATATGAGTGGAAGCAGAGATCGGTTTTCCTGATGATATTGAAAAGTGGGCGCATGTATATGTTAAATAGTACTGGTGACATGGGTGAGCCTTGAGGGACTCCACAGGAGACTGCCTGGGTTTCCGAGGTGAATGTTCCTAGTTTCACTGTCTGGGAGCGATTCTCTAAGAAGGATGTAAACCATTTTAGAGCAGAATCAGTAGCTCCTGCAACTTCAGTGAGGCAGACAAGTAAAGTATTGTGGTCCACTGTATCGAATGCTGCGCTGAGGTCTAACAGTACCAGGAGACTCTGTTCTCCGTTGTCTGCTGCTTCAAGGGCGTCGTCCCATATTTTGAGAAGTGCTGTTTCTGTGCCATGGCCTGGGTGGAAGCCTGATTGCAGAGGGTCCAGAAGTTGGTGTGTGTCCAGGTGGTGTTGTAGCTGCTGTACTACTGTTTTCTCTATAATCTTGGAGATGGCGTTGAGGCTA
Organism: Aquarana catesbeiana; assembly: GCF_042186555.1. Classification (NCBI taxonomy): domain Eukaryota; kingdom Metazoa; phylum Chordata; class Amphibia; order Anura; family Ranidae; genus Aquarana; species Aquarana catesbeiana. The sequence continues at coordinate 227,711,573 of NC_133327.1, forward strand.
GTTATTGGTCTGCAGCAGTTAGGGTCCTTAGGGTCGAGATTGGGTTTCTTTAGCAGGGGTTTGACGATGCCTTGCTTGAGGGAGGTTGGCACAGTCCCTTCTTTGAATGATTGATTTATGAGATGTGCTAGGGTAGGGGCCAAGGTGTCGGAACATTCTTTAAACAGTTTAGTGGGGATGATGTCGTTCGGTGATGTGCTGTCTCGAAGGCTTCTGATGATGTTTTTAGTCGTGTCTGTGGTGATTGGGGACAAAAAGAAATTCGGTGGTTGAGTGATGTTCGTGTCGATATCCTCTTTTTGCTTTGGTTGAGTGAGGTTGGTTGTTATTTTCTGATGGATTAATTTCCGAATGTTGTCGATTTTGTCGATGAAGAAATCTGATAACTCATTGCAGAATTCTTGAGTATCGTTTGCTGGGGGCTCTAAGCAGGTCGGGTTCATTGACTGAGCAACTATTTTGAAAAGTTCCCGCTGACGGTTTAAGGCGGATGAGATGGTGTGTGAGAAATGTTATTTTTTGGCTTTGAAGATTGCCTTGTGGTATTTCACAATGAGTGCTTTGTAGTTAGCATGGTTTTCCTTGGTGGGATTTCTTCTCCATGCTCTCTCAGCTCTACGTTCTTGCTTGAGTAGGGTGAGAGTGCCATTAAACCAACTCGAGTTTTTTTTGCGGATGAGTGTTCTGCGTTTTGGCGCCACGGAGTCTGCTGTTTGTAGTAATACATTGTTTAGGGAGTTGAGTGTTTGTTCTGTTGAGAGGTTTGAGTTTAGCAAAAGAATTTTGCTTGATAATGTAGATTTGAAGAGATCAGATTGAAGTTTCTTCTGAGATCTATTCCAGTGTGTTGCTGTTGAGCGTTTCTGTTTTTGGAGGATGGTGTTAGTGGTGATTTTAAATTTAATAGCATGGTGGTCCGTCCATGGTAGTGGAGTGTTGTCAAATACGTTGATGTCCATATTCTGTTTGAAGATGAGATCTAAAGTGTGTCCTGAACCATGCGTGGGAGAATTTATCAGTTGTTGAAGGCCAAGTTCTTCCATTTGGTTGACGCAGGCGGTTGCGATGGAGTCTTGGGCAGAGTTTGCCCACAGGTTAAAATCCCCAAGTACCAGTAGGTTTTTGGTTTTCAAGGTGTGTATTGAGAAGAATTCAGTGAGTGGCATAAGGAGATTGGTCTTTGGTCCTGGTGGTTTGTAGCATAGTAGTATGTGAATGGTGTCTTGAGGTGTTGTTTGAAGATGCAGTGAGAGTGTTTCCATGAAAGGCACTGAGTTCTGTACGTTTGGTTTGGTGAACCCAAGATGTGTTTTGAAAATCACTGCTAGGCCTCCTCCTCTTTTTCTGATTCTATGCTCGGTTAGGATACTGTAGTTCTCGGGCACCAGTTCAGTTAGGATGGTGTTGCAATTCGGAAGCTCAGAGAGACCGGGAGCTCAGTGGGCTGAAGAACTACAAAGAGTGATTTTAGTGGAAGTGAAAGAACTGTTACGCTTTGCATTAGGAACTGTAAAAGACTGTTGCCATAGCATTCCTGCACGTGCAGATATGGCATCTTGCTAGATGCCTTTTCCTGCATGGCTGTCCTTCTATTGAAGTCTCGAAGTCTGCCAATTGAACTTGCAACTGCTTAAGGGTGTCCTGGCCCTAACCCTCTTTCCCCAAAAAGTTTGTTAAGAGAAATAAAAGTTTCTTTTGCGTTCAAGAAGTGTTTGGCACCCAATGACTTTAAACACCTTGCACCCACTGTGCCTCGCAACCAACTATATACAGAATGATGTCAGCAATCTCTGGCCCTGGGGATTTTCATTAGACCGAAGGAGGCCTGGGACCTTGCTACAGAAGTTTATGGGAAAACAAAAGGAGTGAAATTGACAGGGAAACTGTTAGTGTCCAACGGAGGGGTAGATCCTTTTCCCTTTTCTGTAAAGGCTAGGGAGCAGGAGGAGCTTGAATCCAGCCCCCAGCTTGAGGATAATTAACAAGATATTATCTTTGACTCTAATAATGAGAGTGGACAAAATGTGGGGCTTGACTGAGAAGTCAGGAAAGATAACTTTTGTATGGGACAACTAAGAGACTCGACACTCAATAGAGCCAGAGAGATTAGAGACATTAAAATGACTGATGAGGAACCTGTTGAACCTAAAGTAGGGGTGTCTTTTACTTACATGGCTCTTAAAAACAACTTGCTGTATCAAGTGGTGAAGCAAGGGGAGGAGGAGATAGAGCAGCTAGTGTTTCCTAAACCCAGTCATGTAATGGGTGGACACCTGTGTATAGATAAAAGGAGAGAATAACCCAGAGATTATTTTGGCCTGAGTTGTATGCAGATGTCAAAGAATATTGTGAGTCTTGCCCAGAGTGTCAGTATTCTGCACCATTGCCCCATTTTCGCAGTCCACTGGTACTGTTACTGATAATTGAGGTGTCTTTTGAAAGAATTGGCATGGATCTGGTGGGACCAGTTGTAAAGTCTGCCTGGGGCCATCAGCACATACTGGTAATACTGGACTATGCCACACGATATCCTGAAGCCATTCTCTTATGTAATACCTCAGCTAAGGCTATTGCCGGCGGGGAGATGAGGGCCCGCGGGGCACCTGCTACATACAAATTTTATAAAGTCTTTGAAAGAATAGCCCACTCAGAAATCCTGACTTGTCCATACAGGCTTAATAGCTATGGTGCAAAGTTCTATAATTTTCCATCACCAGCTTCAGAATAAAGACACTATTTCTCATTTCCAAATACACTCTGCCTTCTTGTTCCCTCAAAATCTGCAACCTATCCAAAAAGAGTTTAAAAGACGTGTTTCAAATCTGTATATTTTCAGTCTTCAATCTTAGAAAATAGACAATAATTCATATAATATATATATATATATATATATATATATATATATATTGTTGGGAATTAGCTTGTGGGGATCACCTTTTTTCTGAATGACAGTCAGCAAATGGGCACTTCAAAATCTGGCGGATGCCAGGTTTATTTGCAGGAGGTTTGCAAAATAAAAACAAACAAACAGCAAATTAAATCCTTGCCGTCCGGTGCTAACTAAACAAATAGTCTCCCCTCTATACAGTGCGGGGCTGGTCCCCATCACCCACAAAGCATGCGGAAAAGCAAACCATTTTAGTCCAACAGCCAGAGCTCTCTCTCACTCAGGTTCCTTCCTGAGTCTCAAAACCAGAGCCCTGTTGTGCTCTCTTCCTGGTCATTTAAAGTCCAGCTGAGTGTGGGCTCAAGTGGACCAGAACATCCGGATCTGAACCTAGCCTGCCACAGAGATTGGAAAAACCCGGGCCGGATTCTGATTCAATCCCTTAAAACAGAAAGAATGTGAGGTGAAATATAGCGATTATCCACTATATCACCTTGCATACCGTCACAATATATATATATATATATATATATATATATATATATATATATATACACAGGATTTGCCTGCTTACTCCCTCTAAAATAGCAGATTACCAAAAATGTTTCAGAATCTCTGCTTGAAATATGTACATGTTTTGGTCTTCAGTCTTAGAAAAAAAGACACTTTTAGATTTTTATTCCAGACAAAATCTTCTTGCTCTTAGCAATCAATATAAGAGCCATTATTTGCTTCACTTCTGAAAAAAACACACATTATTCCAGGTCTGTGTATTTATAGTTCCTACTCTTAGCAACCACTCCCATCTAAAGTGTTTATCATAATATCGTCCTAGTCTCTCCATATTCCATTGCAGCCTCATACCTTTACATGGTGATTGACATACAGACAGTGGGATAGTATAGCGCACTCTGGATATGACAGTGTTGTTACTAATAAGTGGATATGGGGTGGATAAGAAAGGGAACAATAAGACACGTCCATAAAATTAAGTCCATGTAAGGAAAGCAATTTATGTTGTCCTCAGGAGGCTGCCAGTTCAAAAGCTTATAAGGTAAACTCTGGAATATAAAAAGAACAAAGAACAGTGCCCTCTAAGTGCAGCAAGTAAACAGTTTTAATTGTAAACAATAGATATAAATACACTCACAAATGAGTAGTATATTCAGGCATGGAATATGGTTCATCCGCTCTGACTTCCGGGTGATCTCTAGCGTCACTGGCTTAGATGTTGGTCTGTGATCTGGCTGTCCTCCGGCCGCACTGTTGGTTCACAGCTCTTCCGGATGGCTGGAGCGATGATCAGGGTTGCACACAGGTGGGGTCATTTCCGGGTATCAGGTCAGGGGGCAGTGCTTCGCGTTTGGAGCATGCATGCTCCTTCCTCAGGCTTCACTGGTGGCAATCTTTGAGTGGGGTTATTATATACACACACGCTATACTAAAGGGGCTCATGCAATGGGTAACCATGGCAATATAAAAACAATAATAGCAATACTACAATGTTGCAGCTAAGACACTACATTAACTAATAATAGGCTACTTTTGGACTATGATACTTACTACTAATGACTAGCAGGATCATAATTTATCTGGCAATGGTATATCTATAAAGAAATAGTGATAATACTTTTAAAATTATAAAAATTGTTTAGTAAGAAAGAAATGTTATGTAAATTAATAAGAATCAATAATAAACAATTAATTGATCATTGGTTATTGATTAATTAGTGTTGATATCAACTGTGTGGCCTAATTATTTGGGTTATATTTTGACGTGTATATATATATATATATATATATATATATATATATATATATATATATGCATATAGAGGAATAAGTGCGCCTGTACATAACTTATTGTATATAGGTGTAGCGCTGGAATTTTTCCCATGTAGTGCTATATGATAAGACAATGCTAATAGATTGGTATTTGGCTTCCTCTAGTGGTATATAATGTGAATAGGACTGGTTTATTTTTTCACATAAGAATGTGAGCAGGAAGTGATTTAATTGTTTTACTGGAAAGACTCACCTACCCACAATGCTCACTCACCTACCCACATGAACACTGAATGACTGACCTGCATGCTGGGTAGGTAATAAAAGGCCCAGCGTGGCCATTTTCTTTCTCTTTTGGACGCGTGGCCTGCCTGCAGCGACCTGTGGGTGTGTGCCTGGAAGAGCCGCGGCCTGCACGGCGTGGAACGGAACAGCCACCACTGAGAGTGACTTACCACAGTGTGCTGGAGAAGCTGTGTGATCGGGTCTGAGGATCCAGAACACCTGATGGAGCCAAGCGAGGGTCCCAGTCATCTTGCGGAGCGGAGCAGCATGATGGTGCTGGCTGGCAGCAGGACTGAGACTACTGGAGCGGAGTCATCCAGCTTTCCAGGCTTGGTGTGGTGAGAGGGCTATTGCATACAGCACTTCACACACTTAATCTAAATCCCACAGTGTTGCTGGGACCTGCAGTTCCATAGAGAGATCTCATTTAAATGAATTGAGTTCAACCAGGCCTCAAGCCTATACTTCACTAGATATTGATTGGTGGCTTGAGTGTACTTTCACCGGAGACAGTTATAGGTGTGTTTCATAACTGGAATCGCTGTCATCTATCAGTTTATGTTACTTTGCCATTTGATAACCCAACTGGATTATAAATACTGCAGTTAAATAAGCTAGCTGAAGACAGAAGACAAGAGACTTATCATCTATTATAAGGCATTTCATCCTGCAGTGTACACAGGGGGAGGTATTGCAATCTAGGTGGAGCCTCTAGATCATATGTACTGTAATATACTAATTTTCAGTGCTGTATAAAAGATCGCAGGTTGTGTGTGCATGGCTGTACTGGAAGTGGGAAAGTGCCCAGTGTCAAGGTCTTACCGCACTGAGCATCAGTCCCACTTGGAGACACACCCACATGTATATTCATTATATCAATGGGTCTGGATATTTGAATGCTGTTTGATTATCACATGTTCTGACTTTGTTTATTACATTCATCGTTGTGTTAACATTTTCTGAAACCAGTTCCAGTAAAATTACTGCTGGTTAAGATACAATTGGTGTGAGACTGTTTTCAATTCCCATAACAGGCGGATACCCAGGTAACGGTAAAAGATACAATATCTGATGTTATTATTGGGTTCTTGTTGCTATTGGGTTTCACAACAACACCATTGCACAGGTGTGTCAAGAGGGTTGGGAAATTACTCAAGGGGAGCAAAAGCAGGGTACAGGCCCAATTAATTGCCAGCAGCTCATTCAGGGGTGAGTGCTACATGTGGGGGCTCGTCCGGGATGGGCTGGGTGGAGTGCTTTATCAGGAGCATGACAGACACTTAAGGCCTATTGCTTATGTGAGCCGGAGTCTGGCACCTGCCGAGAAGAATTATCCAACTCATAAGCTTGAATTTCTGGCCTTGAAGTGGGCAGTAGTAGATAAACTAAAAGACTATTTATATGGTGCCGAATTCGTGATCAAGATGGATAACAACCCTCTCACATACTTGCTCACTACAACAAAATTGGATGCCACAGGCCATAGAGGGTTGGCTGCCCTCTCGGGATTGACCTGAAAGTCTGAAATATTGACCAGGGGTTGGTAACCGAGACGCAGATGCACTGTCAAGAAGGCCCCACTGTTCCCAGGACCACTCAGAAGGATGGACCCAGCTTACCTCTGAAGGAGTAAGAGCCCTCTGTGAAGGGGCAGAGCAACACGTAAAAGGTGGAGGCAGGGCTGAGAAAACCAGAGTGTCCGCTGCAGGGGTGCCTAAGTGTTTTTGTGATGTCACTGAAATTGTGGAGGAGGGTCTACCTAAGCTATCTCGGAAGGACCTCAGGAGGGACCAACAGGAAGACTCCCTCTTTAGCCTGGCACTGAAGGCCTTGCAGAGCTGGCACGCTGGTCTACTTCTAAAGAGCATTCAGAAGGAAGCTCACCTGCTGCGTAAAGAGTGGGATCGGTTGCAACTGCAGCAAGGGGTGGTCTACCGAAGGGGCCCCTCTGAAGATCCTGAAGAGAAGTGGCAGTTGTTTCTGCCAGAGAAACATAGAGATAAAGTGCTGATCACCTTGCATGAGCACCATGGCCATCTGGGATCAGAAAGGACCCTACAACTAGTAAGAGACAGGTTCTATTGGTCTTATATGAGGACTGAAGTGGAGAGCTACTGTCATTCTTGTATCAGGTGTATACAAAGGAAGACCTTACCCCAGCGGGCCAACCCAATGGGCCATTTAGAGAGTCAAGGGCCAATGGATCTGGTATGCATAGATTTCTCATGTTTGGAATCTGATCTGAGTGGGCAAGGAAATATCCTAGTAGTAACTGATCACTTCACCCGCTATGCTCAGGCATTTCCTACCAGGGATCAGCAGGCATCTACAGTGGCGAAGACTCTAGTGGAAAAATTCTTCATTCACTATGGCTTGCCTCAACGGATCCACTCAGATCAGGAAAGAGACTTCGAGAGTACCCTTATTAGATGACTGTTGGATCTACTAGGCATTCAGAAATCCAGGACTACTCCCTACTATCCACAAGGAGACCCTCAACCAGAGAGGTTTAACCGAACCCTCCTCAACATGTTGGGGACTCTGGCCTCTGAACAAAAGCAACAGTGGAGTAAACACATCACAGCCATGGTACATGCCTACAATACCACCATAAATGATGCTACAAGGTATTCCCCCTATCGTCTGATGTTCGGACGAGAAGCCCGACTACCTGTGGATTTGGCTTTTGGCACTTCTCTGCATCATACTTCAGAGACTTCTCATCGAAGGTATGTAGACAGATTGTGAAGTTTGAAGGTCGCATATGAAAAGGCTAAAGCCATGTCGGATGCCAGAGGAAAGAGAAACAAGAAGAACTTCAACCTCAAGCTATGGATTCAGGATCTACAACCTGGTGACCAAGTCTTGTTAACAAAACTGGGCATACCAGGGAAACACAAGCTGGCTGATCGGTGGAAGTCACAGTCATACATTGTATGTAAACGACTCCCAGGGCTGCCGGTGTATTAGATTAGACCGGAGGGTAGTACTGAACCTTTGAAGACTTGGCATAGAAACCATCTCTTACCCCTTATGGAAGCAATCCGAGCAATTCCACGCCAGGAACTGTCATCCACGTCTACTACTGTACCTCGACCAGTAACTAAGTCTCAGTCTGGATCCCTCACCACAGAAGATAGTGAGGAGGAGGAAATGGAGATAAGCTGGTTGTGGTCATCTGAAATGCCAGGAGCTGAGGCAAACTATCTTCCCTGCACAAGAGAAAAGGACAGTGGAACCCTTAGGCCAGATGCCCCAGAATTTGTGCCACTAAATGGATACTCTGAGGAACACTTGTCCTCCAAAGACATTGAAGTACAAGAGTCCAAAGTGGGAGAGGATAGTATCTGTCCAAAGATGGTGTCTACACCCAAAAGACAGAGAGTCAAAAGAGAGATTCATCCACCAAAAAGACTCACTTATGTTGTGCTGGGTGATTGCTCCAAAAAGACTTGATTCACTGCCAAAAGAAATTCTGAAATGCCTGGCCCCTCTACTGTTGATTCAGTAAGGGACAACCCCATCTCACCCCTTGATACATCTGTACCAGACACCACGGTATCAGCTGTGAGTGCACAGAACAGTCTCCCGTCACATGAGAACTGGTGGGAGGCTCCTCTGTCAGTACTGTGCAATCGCCTAGAGGCAAAAATGTGTAACAGAGCCAAGATTTTGAATATCTTTGGGGACCAAAGATTTAAAGCAGGGGGAGTATGTAGAACTGGAATTTTTGCCATGTAGGGCTATATGATAAGACAATGCTAATAGAGTGGTATTTGGCTCCCTCTAGTGGTATACAATATGAATAGGACTGATTTATTTTTTCACATAAGAAAGTGAGCAGGAAGTGATTTAATTGTTTTACTGGAAAGACTCACCTACCCACAATGCTCACTCACCTACCCATGAACACTGAGTGACTAAACTTTTTGCTGGGTAGGTAATAAAAGGCCTGGTGTGGCCATTTTCTTTCTCTTCTGGATGCGTGGCCTGCCTGCAGGGACCTGTGGGTTAGAAGTTACATACAGCACTTCACACACTTAGTCTAAATTCCACAGTGTTGCTGGGACCTGCAGTTCCATAGAGAGGTCTCATTTAAATGATCTGAGTTCAACCAGGCCTGAAGCTTATACTTCACTAGGTATTGATTGACGGCTTGAGTGTACTTTCACCAGAGACAGTTATAGGTGTGTTTCATAACTGGAATCGCTGTCATCTATCAGTTTATATTACTTTGCTATTTGATGACCCAACTGGATTATAAATACTGCAGTTAAATAAGCTAGCTGAAGACAGAAGACAAGAGACTTATCATCTATTATAAGGCATTTCATCCTGCAGTGTGCACAGGGGGAGGTATTGCAATCTAGGGGGAGACCTTGAGCATATGTACTGTAATATACTAATTTTCAGTGCTGTATAAAAGATCACAGGTTGCATGTGCGTGGCTGTACTGGAAGTGGGAAAGTGCCCAGTGTCAAGGTCTTACCGCCCTGAGCATCAGTCCCACTTGGAGACACACCTGCATGTATATTCATTATATCAATGGGTTTGGATATTTGAATGCTGTTTGATTATCACATGTTCTAATTTTGTTTATTACATTCATTGTTGTGTTAACATTTTCTGAAACCAGTTCCAGTAAAATTACCGCTGGTTAAGATACCATTGGTGTGAGACTGTTTTCAATCCCCATAACAGGTGGATGCCCAGGTAACGGTAAAAGATACAATATCTGATGTTATTATTGGGTTGTTGTTGCTATTGGGTTTCACACCAACACTATTACACAGTTGAGTCAAGAGGGTTGAGAAATTTCTCAAGGGGAGCAAAAGCAGAGTACAGGCCCAATTAATTACCAGCAGCTCCTTCGGGGGTAAGTGCCACATAGGGAAAAATTATTAGGGAAAAATTATGTATACGATATGGTATATTATATCTTATGCCAAAAACTATTATTAATTTAGATGAAGATTAAAATTAGGATTTAGAATAAAATGAAACTTGATGGAACTGAAATTTTGTTTAATAAGTCTAGCAAGCAACCATAATAATATAATATAAACTATATAACAATATAAAGATACACACATGCATCTCTTAGTATGAAACCTATTAGAAAGGCCAAGAATTGACCCAAAGACAGCACAAGAGTCACATGGGGATATTCAGAAAACTTCTTACAAAATTATTAATAAACTGGTTAATAGAGAAGATGTTATCATCATAATAAAGTATTAATCCATTATTATAACAGTGTTAATTTCAATGCCTCCATTAAGGCCTCCTGGCGATAAAGAATCCAAGCAATAAATCCAATAATTTTCTCTCTCGCATAGTCTTTTTAACATTCAACAGTAGGAAATGTTTTGGGAATAGCCTCTATAACTCAAACACATAATCCTAAGGATGACTGTTTGTGAAATTCTTTGAAATGTCTCGGAACACTATGTTTATCAATGCCCTTTTCTACTAGATTCCAATGTTCCCCAAACCATTTTCGGAGTGTATGAATGGTACAACCCACGTAAAGCAGGCCACATGGGCAGGTCAAACAGTATACTACATATTCAGAAGAACATGTAAAAAAATTGTATATTGTATACTGGTATTGTATACTGTTTACTAGGGTTGTCCCGATACCGATACTAGTATCGGTATCGGCACCGATACCGAGCATTTGCCCGAGTACTTGTACTCGGGCAAATGCTCCCGATGCTTCCCCCGATACCCGGAAGACAGCTGTGATCGGCGCGTGGGGGAGTTACAAGCTTCTCCCCCAGCGGCTTTCACCAGCTTTAGTGACACAGCGGTGATCGCTCACCGCTGACTGTCACTGCATCCTCCTCCGTGCCCCCTCCTTTCCTCTGTGCCTCTCCGCTGTCCCCCTCCGTTCTGCTCTCCTTATCTGTCCCCTCCGTTCTGCTCTCCTTATCTGTCCCCTCCGTTCTGCTCTCCTTATCTGTCCCCTCCGTTCTGCTCTCCTTATCTGTCCCCTCCGTTCTGCTCTCCTTATCTGTCCCCTCCGTTCTGCTCTCCTTATCTGTCCCCTCCGTTCCTCTCTCCTTATCTGTCTCCCTCCGTTCTCCCCCTCCGTTCCTCAGTCCCCCTCCTCCTTCCTTTGTGTATGGATAGAGTCAGCTGACTCTGTCCATCCACAATAACTGAAACATTGTAATCTCCTGTGATTACGATGTGTCAGTTTATGAATGGAGAGAAGCTGCTGTCTTCTCTCCATTCATTCTCAGTGCAGCTGAGGCTGCAGAGAAAGGGACTGGGGAATCTCTATCCTCGGTCTCTTTCTCTGTCTCAAGGGGGAGATATCAGAGGTCTGTTCAGACCCCTGATATCTCACCAAAGCCCCCCAAAAGGGCTGATTAAAAAAAAACAAAAAAAAAAACAATAAAGAATAAAAAAAATATTATTGTAAAAAATAAAAGTTGTAAATAAAAAAAAAAAAACACACACATATCCCGTTCACTCCCCCCCCCCCCAAAAAAAGCAAGCACTGTTAAAAAAAAAAAAAAAAAACCCAAAAAACACTGTCACGTGACATTTAAAAAAAAAGTATCGGTAATCGGTATCGGCGAGTACTTGAAAGAAAGTATCGGTACTTGTACTCGGTCCTAAAAAAGTGGTATCGGGACAACCCTACTGTTTACCTTTGCAGAAAAATTCCTTCTGCCTATGTGTCACATGAGCGCATGTGAGACTAGGGTTTTTTCTACACTGGTACATCCCCTTAATATTGAAAAAGGTTAAAGGGGTACTAGTGGTGGGGCGTAGAGTTTTTATTTTGCTGGGGGCTATTAGGGTTTGATGTTTTTAGCTCATCTGTACTTGACGAGAGGTCAGTTACTGACTATAGATTTGAGATGAGGATCCTCCCTTAATATAGGCCAGTGTCTTATGAAGATCTTTTCCATCTTTCTAAATTTGTTATGGAATTGCGTGACAAAGCAGACAGATTGAGAACTGTTGACGGGTTTGGCATCTCTACCATGCCTAATGTCTTTGTGGAGATAATGTTGAAAAGCATCTTCAACAATTTCACTCGGGTAACCCTTTTCTTTAATTTAGTCTTAAGTAAATGACCACGGGTGTTATAAACTTGTATACGAGAACAGTTATGTTTAAGTCTACAAAACTGACTTCTAGGGATATTGTTTACCCAATGGGGATGATGACAACTCTTAAAATGTAAATAGGTGTTGCCAGTGGTGGGCTTTACGTAATTCTGTGCACAGATGATATTGTTTTGATGGACTAATTCTAGATGCAAAAAGGCAAGCTTAATACTATATATACAGATATGGAGGTAAAAGACAGTTGGTATTGCAGTGTTTTATAAAAGCTAGAATGGATGATTTTGGACCATCCCAGATGATGACCACATCATCAATATAACATCCGTAATAAACGAAATGAGACGCATATGGATTATTATGCCAAATGTGGTGGTGTTCCCAGTAACCCATAGTGAGGTTTGCGTAGCTAGGGGCAAAATTTGCCCCCATAGCTGTGCCCTGGGTCTGGATATAGAAGTCACCATTAGACTCAAAATAGTTGTGTGTTAGACAATATTCTAGGATTTCCAAAAAAAGTGTATTTGTCATGGATTGAGTAGTGGTTCCCCAATAAGTGCTGTACGGCCTGTAGTCCAACAGTGTGTGGAATTGAGGTATACGGGGAAACTACATCCAATGAGAGCCAGCGATATGTCGGCTCCCAAGAATAATGCTGTAACACAGTAGATCAGCCTGCCAGGAGGGTTTACTGAGTCCTTATGTATCTTGGGGAGGTGATAAAAATAGGCCTGTTGATAGTCCCTTTAGTGTGTATAATGATGAAATTGATGTTGAGGATCCTGTCAGTATTGACTCTAATTATGAGTTATTTACACAGCATCTTCAAACATCTCCCCCAGTAGCACATACATCATTAAAACCTAAATCCTCCTTTTATCCTACCAAGTCAAAGGGACCCTATTTGTAAGCCTTTTATAGAGTAGTGTTTGCGGATTTCCAAAAACGTTGTCAAAAACCTGTTAACAAAAAATATAGTCAGCATAACCTAACTTCTGGAGAATTAATCTCTTTAAAACAATTTTTAGATAATCCAGATCTTGTAATCAAGCAAGCTGACAAGGGCGGAGGAATTGTCATTTTAGACAAATCCACCTATGTAGCTGAAGCTTTGAGTCTACTTTCCGATAGCAAAACCTACAAAAAATTGCCTTGTGACCCCCTGCCTTCTTTTCGTACAGAAGCCGAGATCCTAATTACACATGCCATTACAGATTGTGTTCTTGATAAAAAAGAGACTGCCTTTATACGTAAAGAATTCTATAGTACGCCCTATTTCTATCATTTACCTTAATTGCATAAAGACGCACAAAATCCGCCCAGTAGACCCATTGTGGCTTCCATGAATAGCATCAGTAGTGGTTTTTCCTTATATGTAGACTCCTTCCTGCAACCCTTGGCTCAGGCTTTATAGTTATATATACGCGACTCCACACATTTGATGGAACTTTTATCTCCCTATACTTGGACTGATAGTTACTCCTGGTTATCCCTTGACGTAAACTCCTTATATATGTCCATCCCACATGATGTAGGGCTATTGGCTGTGCAAAACTTTTTACTATCAGATCCCATGCTTAACACCAGACAGGCTGCTTTTATCCTGGACGCCACGTCCTTTTGCCTCACTCACAACTATTTTCACTTTGAAGGTCAGTTCTACCTACAGACCCATGGTACCACTATGGGAGCCAATTTTGCCCCATCTTATGCCAACTTGACCATGGGCCATTGGGAGAATGTATTTATTTGGAATAATAACCCCTTTGCCCAACACATAGTCTTCTTTGGTCGCTATGTCATCGTCTGGGATGGTTCCCCCTCCCAGGTTGATGACTTCGTCATCCACTGTAACACCAATGAGGCTTTCTTTTTCAGCAGTCTGGAATAAGGACAGTTTAGCCTTTCTTGATTTAGAGCTTAACCATGAAGGCGATAGAATTTTTGCTCGCAATTACACTAAGGCTACTGCAGGTAATTCTTACCTGCACTATGACAGCTGTCACCATCCGTTGTGGAAGAACAATATTCCGAAAGGACAGTTCTGCAGACTCAGGCAAAACTGTACAAGAGTTTGTGATTATATTACCCAGAGTACACATAATAAATTAATTGAGAAAGGCTATCCCCTACAACTGATAGAACAGGCCTATAACCAATATCTTCCGGGCAAGAAACCTAAGGCCATTAAACCCCCAGAAGAGTCAGAGGTACGGTTTGTTACAGGGTTCCATAGTCAATATAAAGAGATGGAACATATACTCCGTAAACATTGAAACATCCTAAAGCAAGACCCTCACTTGAATACCACCCTGTGCCAAAGACCTAAGGTCACTTACAGAAGGGCTCCTACATTAAAAAACAAAATAGCACCCAGTAAGCTAAAATTCATGACAAAAGATGACCCCCTCTGTCTCATCCCTTTAATAGGAATGTACAGATGCAATAAACCGTTGTGCTTGACTTGTGGATTTGTCAATCATGGACAAAAGAGTTTTACCCACAAGGGTAGACTCTTCCTCTTTGACAAATTTCACAACTGCTCCAGTGATTATGTGATGTATTGCCTCACATGTATCGCAAAACATTCTGGATCTACACCCTTGACACGCTTGCCCCCAATGGACTCAATGAGGAACTTGAAATGAATACCATTCTTTAAAATAATTTAGTTTTTGAATAATATTTTTTACAACATTTTTATTTTCTATTTTTTCTTTTCTGTTTTTTTGTTGAGGTAATTTCACGTTGCCTATCATATCTGGTGATTTAGCGATAATTATCGTTACCCCATTTTATGCACTTTTGCTAGATGCATGTGTGCATGCAACAATAGGTGCAGCACACATTGCATTTCTTGCGTATTAAGCATGTATCATACACGTTTCTCACCAACCTTTTCTGATGCGATTTTATTTGCATGTTACCTAGCATATTGTGCACACCATGCACAACTGTTGGGTTTGGTATGACTACGCGCACATGCATTTATTCCATTGTCTTCTAACTATCCACTTTCCCTTGCTTTCATTATATTTTGTTAGGAATCTACCATTACCATATTGAATTTCTTGCTTTTAATAATTATTCTTTATCTATTATCAATATTTTTATTCAATGACATTTTTTAAAAAACTTCCATTCCTTTTATTTAGTAGCCCCTCCAGTAATATTTGTTATAAATTTATTTTAATGTTTTAAAATTATTTTTTTCTCTTTTGATATATGTTTTAACTAGATATAGTGATCATTATTACCATTATATTACCTTTTAAGCACAGTATGCACCTATCACAGAATATATAAACCTTGATATCCCAAATACATTTTGTATGTCATATACACATATCTTCTTACACATATAGAGATCGCAACTTCCTGAGTATACATGACTGTTTGCGGTATACCCACCGCTGATTAATCAATCAGCTGTGAGTGTCTTCAGCCAGCAGAGGGTTCCCATAAATAGTTCCTTACTCTTTCCCTATCTTTACACTTGAAAAAGGAGCGCACATGCGCCTTACAGACCTTGCGCGCACTCAGAAACGCGTTGCGTTGTTTCCAGCTACTGATGTCACAGGCCGCTTCCTCGGTTTGCTGCTCTGCTCCTCTGCAAGACAGGCCGTGTTCCGTCCCGGATCTCCACCAGATTGCGGCATAGGTTTGGGGCTTTCCTGGGAACTGGTGTTCATCCCTCCACTCTCTTCTGAAATACACCATCCTACCCAGAACATCGTTTTTACATGTAAGTGGATACTTTTAACTTGTCAATTGCAATAAACCTTTTTACTTAGAGGCGCTCCTCTCCTTTTGTTTTTTCTCCATGCCATCATGGATGCGGAGCGGCCCAAAAAGAAGATGAAGACAAGAAGATGAAGAGAAGAAGATGAAGAGAAAAATATGAATAGAGAAGCGTCACACAGCGGGAGCCTTCCATCCAATCATGGATGCGGAGCGGCCCGAAAAGAAGATGAAGATAAGAAGATGAACAGAAGAAGATGCCACAGAGGGAGATGCTGGACGAGAACACCGGAGAAAGACGCAGAGGATCGGAGGAAGAAGAAGATGGAGGAAAAAACCAAAGGAAGATAGAAGAAAGAAGAAAGATGATAGAAGATGGAAAAAAGAATACTTTAAATAAAGGAATTGTCAAAAACTGTCTCTTGTCATTTTTAACATTTTTGACAGTTTTTTGTGAAATGGTAGGTTACCATTTCACACAGGGGGGGCCGGGATCTGGGGGTCCCCTTGTTAAAGGGGGCTTCCAGATTCTGATAAGCCCCCCGCCCGCAGACCCCCACAACCACCGGCCAAGGGTTGTGGGGATGAGGCCCTTGTTCTCATCAACATGGGGACAAGGTGTTTTGGGGGGCTACCCCAAAGCACCCTCCCAATGTTGAGGGCATGTGGCCTGGTACAGTTCAGGAGGGGGGGCGCTCTCTCATCCGCCCTCTTTTCCTGCGGCCTGCCAGGTTGCGTGCTCGGACAAGGGTCTGGTATGGATTTTTGGAGGGACTCCACGCCAATTTTTTTTTTATTTTGGCGCGGGGTTCCCCTTAAAATCCATACCAGACCTGAAGGGTCTGGTATGAATTTTGAGGGGGACCCCTACATCATTTTTTTTTTAATTTTGACCGGGGTTCCCCTTAATATCCATACCAGACCTGAAGGGCCTGGTATGGAATTTAGGGGGACCCCCACGCCAGTTTTTTTTTTTAAATTTTGGTTCAGGGTTTCCCTGTGGGGAAATCCCATGCAGTTTTTATCAATTAACTTTTATGTGTATTGTTGGACCGGCAATTCATTAATAGCCACGAGTAGTTTTAAATTACTTTTTTTCCTTTGAAATGTCATTTTGCTGTCAGACTGT
Source organism: Aquarana catesbeiana (assembly GCF_042186555.1). Lineage (NCBI taxonomy): Eukaryota > Metazoa > Chordata > Amphibia > Anura > Ranidae > Aquarana > Aquarana catesbeiana. Next base: position 227,728,485 of record NC_133327.1, read on the forward strand.
TCTAAACACGGGAAACATGCGCCCTTTTACAGGCATACTATAGACACCCCCCAGGTACAAAATTTAAAGGAATATTACACTTTTATTGTTTGACTTTAAGCATTATTAAAATCACTGCTCCCGAAAAAACGGCCGTTTTTAAAACTTTTTTTTGCATTGATCCATGTCCCCTGGGGCAGGACCCAGGTCCCCAAAAACTTTTTATGACAATACCATGCATATAAGCCTTTAAAATTAGCACTTTTGATTTCTCCCATAGACTTTTAAAGGGTGTTCCGCGGCTTTTGAATTTGCCGCGAACACCCCAAATTGTTCGCTGTTCGAAATGGTGAACAGCCAATGTTCGAGTCGAACATGAGTTCGACTCGAACTCAAAGCTCATCCCTAGTGGTCAAGTACAAATGCTTGCATAATATGCAGTGAGTCTATACAATATCTGTGGAAGCTTTTTTTAAAATATCACACTCTAATTGTTATTTCTTAAAAATGTACTTATCTCTCTATCTTATGTTGCTGCCCTGTGCCCCAATACAACAGTTTTTATTCTCAGCGGCCAATGTGCCATATGTTTGGCTGTTGTCTCTAAAACACGGCCCTGTAATTTTTTAAGGTTTGCCTCATCTGTGGAATGTCGGTTTGTGGTTTTGAGGTGTTTTGGTTTATTTTGAGTAGATGTTTCATTAACCTATTTACACAGTAGAGTTCAGTACTGAATAGAGAATCACAAAATTGTGGCTTGTTTTGACACTAGTAATTTGTGTGAAGTTGATGGCTTTATCTTTATTTTTTCAAAGTGTTAATGAAAGTATTGCTTTCCAAGAAATTGTAGTTATATTGTTTCTGCTACTTTCACTACTCAGTTATGGGCTATCAGCTACTGCAGCCTACTAAAAAGACTTAAATAGTGTGCATCGCTTGTACAGTTGTGTCTTTTTTGGTGAAATAACAAAACTCTAATTAGGATTTTTTGATTAAAACCTGCCTGGTCTCTCGCTTTTAAAAGGGGGCCTATTAGGCCACTTACAAAGATGCATCAAGTCTCTACATTTCTGGCTTTTTTATGTGAAATAATATACTCTAAATTTGATTTCCTTATTACAAACTTGCTTAGTCTCTCCCTCTTAAAATGCCACCTAGTAAAAATGTTTACACACTGTACAGTGAGTCTGTAAACATATCTTGCTGCTGTATGTAAGAAAAACACCAGATCTTGTTTTTTTTTTTTCTTTTGTTTGTTTTGAATAAAGGGGATTTTCTAAATGCCATGGCAGCTATGGCAGACAGAGAAAAAAAAATGGAGGTGCCTTGGTGCCATGTTTTCCCAAATAAGCACAGTTTTGTCTGTGTTAGGTATAACGGTGACGTCAACCACGTACGACAAGACTAGAAAAGGCCAGTTCAGAACCAAGCACGGCACCCTTTGGGCTCCTTTTGCTAATCTCGTGTTAGTAAAAGTTGGGTGAGAGACGATTCACGCTTTTTCAGACTCGTGGCTTTCAGATCGTTTTCTGCCGTTCAGTTTGTGCTTGTGGGTTTGTATCTGCTCTTCAGTGCGTGCAAGCAAGTTCCGCGTGACTTATAGTCATTGTGTTCTTGTTCGTTACTGTTTTTCAGGTCGCTCTTCACAGGCCTTGCTGTTCTTCAGTGCGTTCTGTTACTTCGTTCTGAGCAGCCGACCATTTTCTAGCCATGTTGCGTATACGTACTCCTCGTAGAGTTTGTGCTGTGCGGGTGCTTGGTGTTGGGGTTCTGACCTTGACACAAGTTCAGTCCATGAACAGGGTGGGGAGGAGTTCATGGACCAAGAATTGGTTGCTTCAGCGTGACCAGTTCTCTCATATGCCTTTGCTCCGTGAGATCCGTGAGAATAATCCTGATGATTTCAGGAACTTTCTCAGGATGACGGACCCTGTATTTCACCGTCTGCTGGCTTTGCTGACCCCCTATATCAGCAGGCAGGTTACCTGCATGAGGCAAGCCATTACTGCAGAGCAGAGGCTCGTCGCTACCCTGCGGTACTTGGCGACAGGGAGAAGCCTTCAGGACTTGAAGTTGTCGACAGGAATCTCCCCCCCAGGCTCTGGGTATCATTATCCCGGAGACCTGTTCTGCCATCATACAGGTCCTGCAGAAGGAGTATATGAAAGTAAGATTTTTATCCTTTAATATCACATTTTATTGTATTGAATGTTTGATAATGTATTGTATTTCTTTCCTCATTCCCTAATTACCATGATTGTAATATGCTGTGAATGTCCCCTTCGTCCTCATGCATGCTGGATTTTTCTGTAATTATTTTTGTAGTCCTTCATACAGATTGGCCTTCAATAACCTCCCCAGCATGTTCTCCTGCCCTATATTCACCTCATGTAGTCACTTAACAATGTATTTTGTCAGCTCCATAGTAGTGCTTTACCCCAAACACTATGATGTGATTTGTGCTTTAAATTCAGGCAGAGTGCCAGAGGCTTTTTTTGTGGTGTCCCCAAATCATTTTTAGTAACCCTCCCTCCCCCCAAACTGCTAAGTCAGCTGATCCCAATTCTCTATCTATCCTCAATCATCTATCTGCTGACTTTGCCAAACCCATACACACTATACCCATCTCTTTTGTGCTCAGATGTATGGATGAATTCCCCAAAGCATGTAGTGCAAGGGCCTGCCTGTATACTTTCAAATGGTACTGTTTAAAGTTTTTGTAATCTATTATTATCTTGACAGGTAATAGCAGAATGTCCAAATGTCCTCAAATGTGTATTTATATCTTTGTATTATGACACTTCTTACCTGTCCAGTGGGCTGCCAATAGTGTAACTAAGGAGGGGCTGTTCCAAGGAATACCCCGTATTTAGGCATTCATCTATCAATGAAATGGAGAGGGTTACCTGTCCAAGATTCCCCCCCTATAATGTTAGAAATGGCCCATGAGAGGGGGGAGGGGGAATATGATAGGTGTACCTTATACTTTGGTGTTGTTAAATTCCCCTTAATAAATGCTATCTGGAGGTTGGCCAAGAATGTTTGTGTCTAATCTGCTTGCCATGTTTATGTGCAAAAATACTAATTTTTTTTGTTTTCCTCAACAGTTTCCTTCCACGCCACAGGAATGGCAGACTGTGGCCTCCCACTTTGCCCAGCGGTGGGACTTTCCTAACTGCGGAGGGGCAATTGATGGGAAACACGTCCACATCGTCCCACCACCCAACTCAGGGTCATACTATTTCAACTATAAGGGGTTCAATAGTATTGTGATGTTGGCGGTGGTGTCGGCTAATTACGACTTCTTGTATATGGACGTGGGGAAGAATGGCCGGATTTCCGATGGTGGAGTCATTGCCCAGATGGAGTTCTACAGGTGTCTCCAGAATGGCAGCTTGGACTTGCCACCTCCAGAGGACAATGTGGAAGGACTCCCATTCGTCTTTGTTGTAGATGAAGCATTTGTGCTGGGGGACCATCTTATGCGGTCATTCCCGATGAGGACCCTCACCCCGGAACAGAGGGTTTTTAATTACCAGCTGGCCAGAGCCAGAAGAGTGGTGGAGAACACATTTGGAATCATGGCCAGCCAGTTCCGCCTATTTTTGACACCCATACATATGGCGGAGTATAAACTTAATCATATAATCCTGGCCTGCTGTGTTCTACATAACTTTTTATGCCAACATTCTGCCAACTATGCTTGCTCAGTTGGGCCTGAGGCCGGAATTCTACATGATACAACCCTGTCGGCGCTTGAAAGTGGCCGTCCTGGCTTGCCCTCCCTGAGTGCCCGTGATGTCCAGTTAAGATGCCTTGAGTTCTTTGCGGGTAGGGGGGCCATCAATATGCCAGACAATTTGTGAAGCATTTATCAAATTAAAAAAAAAAAGCTAATCTTTGGTGACATTTACTGCTTGTGTTTGTTTTAGCTGACCCTGACAGCAATGTGGGGAGTCCTGAAAATGGCGTGATTGTGTAACCTTTTATACAAAGCACTGTTGGGTGTTATTTACTAAAGGCAAAGACACTTTGCACTACAAGTGCACTTGAAATTGCACTGAAACTGCACTTGTAGTGCAAAGAGGATTTGCCCTTAGGAAATAACCCCCATTTTCACAGAAAACAGCAATTACATCACCACAAAAGTATTGTAGCGTTCAGACAATAATCCACACATTCTTGATTAACAAACTTTTTAATACCTGCACAATCACATGTGCATTTAGAAAAGGTTTTTAAAACAAACCAACATGTTTGTTGTATAACAATTTTTGGGGTGGCATTATCAAAAATAGAAATGTCCATTTACGATAAAACAGCCCTGTGTTAAACCAACAAGAAAGACAAAAATCTAGAACTTACAAAGTTCACATATGGTAAAACTTGAAGGCAATATCAGACATGAGTATTTTGGAACTGTGTTTGATATTGCGATCAGATGGGGTGAAGTCACCCCTTGAAAAGCCAAATTTGGAAGATGCACACCAATTTACGAATGTCAACATGTGCTAGCTGCCATCACGGGGGATCAAGGGACGTGTTTTGGGGGAGCAACCCCTTCCTCACCTCTACTTTATTATTGAGGAAGGGGTTGCACCCCCAAAACGCGTTCATTGATCTCCTCGTGATGGCAGATAGCACATGTTGGCACACTGTGTGCATCCTCCAAATTTGGCTTTTCGAAACATCGCTAAAAAATTTTTAAGATTGTAGCACACAAAAAAACAAAGTGATTTTGTGGGGTTTTAAATTCGTCCCAAAACATCAATGATGTTATTATTTTTTTGAATAACATCATTGAGTTTTTTCTTGAGGTTTTCCAATTCTAAATTACACCCCATGATCTCCCCGATCAGGATCTGGGCACTTTCTGATGTGAAAGGATCTCGATCCACAACATCACGATCACCTAAAAAGAGAGAAACCAAACAAAAACAGGTCTTACCTGAGTCTGTGGTCGCTGACACTCACCTGTTGTGGTGCCAATTTCCACCACATCTTCTTCTTCCTCCTGCTCAGCTTGGGTTGGGGGTATTTCCCCTTCTTACAGAGGTGGGGGGTCTCTGGTCTCCTCGGATGAGGGGTGTCCTCCGAGTCTTTTCTCCCCTATGTAAAACAAAAATGGTATAATTAGCACACAGATATTTGATGGCAGAACTATAAATAGGAAACATTGCTTGGAAGTGGGGTACAATTGTCTATTTGGGCAGAGTTCCAAGATGTAGCATTTTTATTGTCCTTTGTCAAGCTTCAATACTTTACCTGTCTTGTACAAGCTTCACAGATGGAGACCCCCCTATAGTATACAATGTAACAAATAATGATAAAAAGAAGGAAACCCTGGGATGGTACGGGTGAATGGGAAGGGAGTAAGCAATGGGTAAATCAAGGTAAAGGAAAAAGAAACATACTAAATATTGTAATTGGTATGAGGAATGCCCAGAAATAGTAAAAGAAAAAAATACTTTATTAGAATATACAAAACATGGTTATAAAAGTAATGACCAATGCATACAAAATACCTAAACCACGCAAATGTGTATACTGGTAAGGGAAAGCATAAACATGCGTGGTATAAAGGAGCCCAACATGTTTCGGATAGGAATAAAAATTCAGTTCCTTCTTCAGGGGTTTCCTGTAAGGATTTTTTGTATGATCTGGGGGAAGTATATTGATAAAACATACCAGTCATTAGTATATGTACATATATACACATACACATGCACATACATATCATAAGTATATCTCATAGGTATAGAGGGTGTAGAGGAGCAGAATTATTGGAGACAAAAAGAAAAAAAAAAAACATGTATATGAAATGAAAAGAGAATGATAGTAGAGAATAGTATATAGCATTATAGGGACTTACTAATTCAAACACTTAGCTGCATACAGAGCAACAGGCTATGGTCTGACAGTCTGCCAACAGGTACTTCAGGTCAACATCACCATGGTTCATTGCAGATTCAGATATGAGTAACACATGTGTGGATATATATAAAGTGGAGGTCTGAACTCAAAGATGGTATAGAGATTTGCTGATATATATCAGGAGGAGGTCATTGATGCCAATTAGGTACGGCGAGGTAGGTCAAACCATCAGCGTCCACGAGGAACAACCAATGCAAAGAGGGGAATGTACATCCCTACATAAAAAATAAAAAATAAAATAATATAATACTATTGGAGTATAGATGTCAAGGGTCCATAAAGTAACAATCCATACATAAATAAATATTAAATGTGCAATGGATGTAATGTAATAAGTTGTAGCAAGGAAGGGAAGAAAGGGGGGGGGGGAGAGGGGAAGGGGGGGGAAGAGGGGAAGGGGGGGGGGAAGGGGGGGGAAGAGGGGAAGGGGGGGGGAAAGGGGGGGGAATGGAAAGAGGGGAAAGGTTGGCCAAGGTTGGGGCATATATACATATACATATATATACACATATATATATATACACACATACATATATATATATATATATATATATATATATATATATATATATATATATATATATATATATATATATATATATGTATATACATACACACATATATACATATATTAATATAATATGTAATGCATGAATGGATATATAGGAATAGTGGGTGTCTAGGGCCAATGCAAGCATATTTATCCCCGACAGTCATGTCCTATAGTATGCAGCATACAGTCAAAAAACTTTTAATGTAGATAAAATAGGTTAGGTGAGGATATGCCCAGTACACGTTGCTCTATGCAGTCATGATATAGGCAAAGAAAAAAAAAAAAAAAATATTGGGAGTAAAGCTTACTTACAGATTGTGGGATGTATGGAATCACAACCTCCAGCCTGGCGTCCAAACCTGGATATGCAGGACAAATGTGTTTGCATTTGGAGGTTTTTTAAATGCAAAGAGCAAATGAGGAGGGAGTGGTAACACCTGTGTTGGGCGGGGAATGTGTATTAATGACAACTGAAGGTACTAGCTAGTGAAACTGGGTGTGAGTAAGACCCGGCGTCCACCCCCTCCGCTGAACAGTGTCAGCAGAGGATGTAATGTGCGCCGGGAAGTTGTTCCCCCAGCGCCGGAGCGTCCGGCGTACACCGCGTCAACGGGCGCGGCGACGTCAGATGTCGCAGCGCCGCCGACACAGGAAAGGAGGACTCAGTAAGGCCGCCCCGGATGGCAGCCGCTATGCGCAGGCGCAAGCGGCGAACCAATGGGTGGCCGAGAGTCCTAAGTATGGCTCCACTATCGAAGGATGTGGAGCCTACCTGTGCCGGGGGACATGATGCTGGCGATAAGCGCACCATGGCCGATCCCACGGCAATATACTAAAATAGGGCAGGCCATCCACATATAAAGATTAGTATAATATATGATAGGTGATCCTGTAAGACCAAAGGGAGGAGCAGCAGAGTGTCAGATTAAGCGCAATATACAATCATGTATAAGCAATATATACACACATCTACATGCAATGTACAATGTATATTTGATCTGTACAATGAGCCCAACATACAGTCATGTATTAGATAACCAGAGGCATATTATATAAATACCGATGGAGTTACAAGTATCAATGTAGCATTGTGTCTCATAAAGCAAACAAAACGCATACATATGTAAAACGCATACATCATGTAACCTCATTATAAATGAAAAAGACTTTTTGAAAAGAGATAAATACAATTTTTTACATAATCTAAACATACATATATAAAGTACTGTATGATTAAGTGCGATAGGCAGACTTTTGCTAAATGGTCGGCTGATAAGATCAAATTAGGTGGTTATAGATCCCTCTCATAGCCCCCTGACGTAAAGCCTTCTAAAAATGGTTTAAAGCTTAATATTTCATTAAGACCTGGGGGTGAGGTGGCATTTAAATTTGCAATCCATCTCATCTCTCGTTGGAGGAGCAGTTTATTAAGGTCTCCACCTCTACAAGTCTGATGGATACGGTCTAAGGCTGTAACTGAGATTCTGGGAAAGCGTTTACAATGGACTAACTTAATGTGTCGGCCCCATGGGGAATCGGGGTCTTTTGATTTCAATGCCGCTATGTGTCGATATAGGCGCTTACAAAGTTTCTGAATAGTTTTGCCAACATAGAAACAACCACACTCGCACAGTATTAAATACACTACAAGTGTGGTCTGGCAATTAACATAATGTCTGGGGAAAAATGTCCACCCATTAGGGAGGCGCGGATTTATGTTGGTATTGATATACCTGCAGTAGCCACACGACCCACATGGAAAGGTGCCAAATGTATTACATGGGTCGCCACGAGTGCGTCCCTTGAACTCGCTCTTAACCAAGCGATCCCCGACTGAGGTGTTGCGTCTAAAAGTGATTAAGGGGTTGGGGGAAACAAAGGGGCCCACCAAGGGGTCATTGGTTAGTATATGCCAATATTTAGCAAAAATCTGCCTAATCTCTGTATGTTCATTGGAAAATGTAGTCATTATCCTGGTATAAGGATTGTTATCACGATTGGCTCTGTTGCGTGGTTGTATTAATGCCTGTCTGTCCCGACTATTAGCTTTGTTAAAGGCTCGTTTTAAACTCTTGTGGCTATAGCCTCTGTCCAAGAGGCGATTTTTTAGAGCTCTGGCCTCACGTAAGAAATTGTCATTGTTAGAACAATTTCTTTTTATTCTGAGGAATTGACTGAATGGGATGGAGTTAATTAATTGTCTTGGATGGAAGCTATCCGAATGTAGGATAGTGTTCCTAGATGTGTGTTTGCGGTGAAGTTTGCAAGCCAAAAGATTATTTGTATTCTTGAATATCTCAACGTCCAGAAAGGTGATTGAGGTATGGTCATGCGTCATAGTAAATTTTAAGTTGAATTCGTTGCGATTAAGTATGGTTAAGAAATCGTGAAGTAAGTTGACTGGTCCCTCCCATAAGACGAGGATATCATCGATGTACCTGCGCCACATGGTAATATGGCGCAGGTACATCGAGAGACCGTCATCGTTGAACAAGGTCTTTTCCCATTCCCCCAGGTACAGATTGGCGTAGCCAGGGGCACAGCAAGTGCCCCTGGCTACACCCTGCACCTGGAGGAAATACTGTCCATGAAAACTAAAAACATTGTGTTGAAGAATATAATCCAATGACTGTAATATAAAGTCATTGAATGCTTTCTCAGAAGGGGTAGTTTGTGACAAAATGCGTTGAATGCACGCTAAGCCTGTGCTATGCGGTATCGAGCTGTACAATGTTTCAACGTCAATAGAGACCAAGATCGTATGGTCAGATACTTGGACTCCATTGATAGTTTGGAGTAGATGGATGGTGTCTCTTAAATAAGATGGTAGGGCCGATACTAATGGTCTGAAATATTCATCAACAACCTTAGATAAGTTTTCAGTGATGGAGCCATTGCCCGACACGATGGGTCTGCCCGGTGGGTCTATGGAATTTTTATGAATTTTGGGGAGGGAATAGAATGTGGGAATCATGGGGAATGCAGTACGGATGTATTTCCACATTTGGTTGGAAATGATGTTATTATTTAATGCTCGGTCAACGAGAATGTAAAATTCCTTGTTGAATCGAGTAATTGTTTGGAATTCAATGGGTCTATACCAGTCTGTATTATTCAATATTTTCATACACATGGATATGTATTGCTCATTGTTCATCAGAACGATGTTACCGCCCTTATCTGAAGGTTTGATAACTAAGTCAGAATTTTGGGCTAGGTCATTCAGAGCTATTCGTTCGTTCGTAGTTAGATTATCAACTACTTGGGAGTTGGTACTCATACTTTTAATCTCTTGGGTGATTAATTTTAGAAAAGTCGCTATCCCATGATTGGAAGATGGGGCGGGGTAGAGATCTGACTTTTTCTTTAATTTAGAAGCTTGTTGTGCCGTGGTAATCGGGTTAGTTGGTGTGTTTAAGCAAGACTCCAAATCAATGATATCGATGAGGTCTCGGGTGTCGCTCTCCTCTAAGAGTGAATTTAAATCTGCTAGTGCTTGGCGTTCTTTGGCTGTTTGAAAAGTGGTTAAGTTTGCATCACTTTTGCTAAACATGCTCTGAAGTTGGAGCTTGCGAGTAAACAGGTGTACATCTTTTATTATTTCAAATTTGTCAGTTTTTCGGTTAGGGCAAAATGTAAGGCCCTTGGATAATACAGAGGATTCATCCACTGTGAGAGGGTATGAAGAGAGATTAATTATGTTATATAATTGGGGTTCGGTGTGTTCTATGTTGGGATCGTGGAGGGGGTATTCAAGTTTTTTGGCTGAAACAAACTCGGAACTTGTGGTAGATGGAATTTCTTTGGTGATTGAACCGGCGGGATTTGGACCAGGAGTATTATCAGGGAGGGTAGATTTTTTAATGGGAGTTTTATATGTTCGGGTTCTTTGATTTCGTTTGGGCCTCCCCTCAGAGCTGTCCCCATCCCTTTGTCGTTTTTGTTTTTTTGTATGTCTATTGGTTTTAGGGAATGAGTGTGACACATTTGATGCTACGGATGAGGTATCGGAAGCATCTGATTGGTAGTTGTTTTGTTTGTAGCGACTTTGGCGATTTCTAGTGTTAGATTGTTGGTGCCACTTATAGGCCCTTCCTTCTTGGAAGGCCTGTTTGTCGCGTAGGAATTTGTTTTCCTTTTTAGGAAGGATGCTCTTTGCATTTAAAAAACCTCCAAATGCAAACACATTTGTGCTGCATATCCAGGTTTTGACGCCAGGCTGGAGGTTGTGATTCCATACATTCCACAATCTGTAAGTAAGCTTTACTCCCAATATTTTTTTTTTTTTTTTCTTTGCCTATATCGTGACTGCATAGAGCAACGTGTACTGGGCATATCCTCACCTAACCTATCTTATCTACATTAAAAGTTTTTTGACTGTATGCTGCATACTATAGGACATGACTGTCGGGGATAAATATGCTTGCATTGGCCCTAGACGCCCGCTATTCCTATATATCCATTCATGCATTACGTATTATATTAATATATGTATATATGTGTGTATGTGTATATATATATATATATATATATATATATATATATATATATATATATATATATATGTGTATGTGTGTATATATATATGTGTATATATATGTATATGTATATATGCCCCAACCTTGGCCAACCTTTCCCCTCTTTCCATTTTCCCCCCTCCCCCCCCTTTCCCCCCCCTCCCCCTTCCCCTCTTCCCCCCCCCTTTCTTCCCTTCCTTGCTACAACTTATTACATTACATCCATTGCACATTTAATATTTATTTATGTATGGATTGTTACTTTATGGACCCTTGACATCTATACTCCAATAGTATTATATTATTTTATTTTTTATGTAGGGATGTACATTCCCCTCTTTGCATTGGTTGTTCCTCGTGGACGCTGGTGGTTTGACCTACCTCGCCGTACCTAATTGGCATCAATGACCTCCTCCTGATATATATCAGCAAATCTCTATACCATCTTTGAGTTCAGACCTCCACTTTATATATATCCACACATGTGTTACTCATATCTGAATCTGTAATGAACCATGGTGATGTTGACCTGAAGTACCTGTTGGCAGACTGTCAGACCATAGCCTGTTGCTCTGTATGCAGCTAATTGTTTGAACTAGTAAGTCCCTATAATGCTATATACTATTTTGTAAAATTATGGCATATTTTGAGTTTTTATTAGTATTGCATCTTTATCATTCTCTTTTCATTTCATATACATGTTTTTTTTTTTTTTTCTTTTTTGTCTCCAATAATTCTGCTCCTCTACACCCTCTATACCTATGAGATATACTCATGATATGTATGTGCATGTGTATGTGTATATATGTACATATACTAATGACTGGTATGTTTTATCAATATACTTCCCCCAGATCATACAAAAAATTGTTACAGGAAACCCCTGAAGAAGGAACTGAATTTTTATTCCTATCCGAAACATGTTGGGCTCCTTTATACCACGCATGTGGATGCTTTCCCTTACCAGTATACACATTTGCGTGGTTTAGGTATTTTGTATGCATTGGTCATTACTTTTATAACCATGTTTTGTATATTCTAATAAAGTATTTTTTTCTTTTACTATTTCTGGGCATTCCTCATACCAATTACAATATTTAGTATGTTTCTTTTTCCTTTACCTTGATTTACCCATTGCTTACTCCCTTCCCATTCACCCGTACCATCCCAGGGTTTCCTTCTTTTTATCATTATTTGTTGCAATGTATTATAAGGATGTGGTGAACTGGGTATAAGTTCATTGTTACACTCATATATGGTAGTGCACCATTTTCTATTTAAACTATAGTATACACTGGAGCACCTGTGTGGGGCCCCTAATAAAAAGGGTGTTCTTGTGTCCCACACTAGTGCTCCAGCGTCCAGATGTGAAAACAGCTGCTGAGTGTCCTCTCCTTACACAGAATTTAGTTTGCATTTCATTCTAGTAGCAAACCCATCTACACAACTAAATATTTTTCACATAAGTAGGCCCTAAAAAATGTAGGAAAATGCATATGGCCTAAACAATGGTGTTTTAGAGGCCGAAAGAAAAATGTTTGATACGAACGAATAATGGGCCCATGAACATTAAAGTTGCCATTTTAAACTTTACAACAATTAAGAAAAGCATATGGAGCAGCACGAACGTAATAACGACAAAAAGAATAGGAACACAGGACAACTACTTACTTTTTTGCAGCACTCTCCGGATCTTTCGGTACTGCTCGGGCTCTCTAAATTTCAGGTCCGACCACTGCTTCCTGAGCTGATCTTTCGATCGTCGTACCCCGAAATTCTGGTGCAGACTTTTGACCACTTTTGCAAAGATCTTGGCCTTTCTGATATTGGGGTTGGGGTAAGGCCCATACTTTCCATCATAGTCGGCCTTCTTCAGGATGTCGACCATCTCCAACATCTCCCCAAAGGACATATTTGTGGCCTTAAATCTTCTCCTTCTGGATCGGGACGTGTCCGGATCCGGGCTTTCCTCCTCCTCCTCCTCATTCCTGTAATTAGCACGCACCTGCTGTGTATCCACCATGTGCTCTTCCCCCACTGCGCAGAACGAAAAGGGGCGGGGAATAGACTAGAAAGAATGTCAGGGGCGGGCAGAGTTACACGCATGCGCAGTGTGTATAAAGCGTACCACACGTGCGTATTACGTACGATCTGTGAGCGGAGGAAGGAGCATTGGAGGTGCCGATCGTAAGAACGAAGGTAAGAGACATACTTGTGCCTATACTGCTTCTACATTGAGGCCTATATTGTAACAAGATTAGGAGAGTTTGGCCTGACATTAGGGTTTGTCTTGTGTTGTGTCTTGCAGTGAAAATGGATATCTTTCAAGATACTGACTTCATGGCAATATTCATTGACATGTTCAGGGAGCTGCCTTGTCTGTGGGAGATCAACCACCCACATTATAGGAACCAAACAAGGAGGAAGGCAGCGCTGGATCAATTGTTGGAAATTGTGAAGCAGGTGATCCCCACAGCAGACATCACATATTTGAAGATCCTAATTGGTGGCCTGAGGAGCACATATGTAAGGGAGCACCAGAAAGTCCAGGATTCGCAGAGATCCGGAGCAGCAGATGACATCTATGTCCCCAGGATGTGGTACTATGACAGGCTGCATTTTCTGGCAGGTCAGACTGAACCCAGGTCATCACTCTCCAGTCTTCCTTCCACGCTTCCTTCCCTTCCAGCTGAGGCTTCTGATGCCCAACCTGGGCCTTCCAGACAGCAACATGTGGAGGAGCCCAGCTTGAGCCAGGTATAGCATTCCTCTAAATATTTCTGCTTGTCCAATCAATGATGTTAACTAGATGTTAGTTTGGAGTACTAATTTATGATTGTGATTGATGATGCAAAAACTAAAACCATGTCCCTTTTTCATACACAGGGAAGTCTCAGCCAGGAGGTGGCCGGGCTGAGCAGGCTGCCTGATCTGCAGGTCCCTCCCCTACACCTGGAAAGAGAAAGTGGCAGGAGGAGGAGTGCCCTAGAGGAGGCTGCCATAGGACTCTTTTGGAAGGCTACAGAGGCCCTGGGAGCACCACACACCGTGGAGGATGACTTTGCTGCCATCATTGCCTGTAAAATGCAGAGAATGGAGGAGGGACAACAACTCATGTGTGAGTCCTTAATGTTGGAGGCTCTCAATAAGGGGTTGAGGGCCCAAATAACATCTGATACACACCTTTGTGACCTCACACATGGTCCTCCTCCTCCTCCTGCAGGTCCTCCTCCTCCTCCTCCTTCTTCTCCAGTTCCTACTAGTCCTCCTCCTCCTCCAGGTCCTACTCCTCCTCCTGCCACATCTCCAACAGCAGAGCCACAGCGTGGAAGGAATCGTGGAAGGAAGACCAGAAAGTGATGGCCCTGGGTTCAGTCTGGTCTGGCAAAAGATGCAGCCTCTTGTGGTACCACAGTCTGGGGACACAGATGTCATCTGCTGCTTTCCGGATCTCTGGGACTTCTGGACCAGACTGCACTTCCTTACATATGGACTCCTCAGGCTACCAATTTTGATGTTCAAGAATTGATGTCTGCCCTGGGGGTCAAAGGCTTCGCTAATTTCTGCTGTTTATCCAGTGTTGCCTCCCTCTTTGTTTGGTTCTGAGCCCTTAATAAAGGAATTTTGGTTTGAATTATACTTGCCTATGTGTGTTTTACTTCAAAAAGGACAGTTTGTTTGTGAGGATTCAGGTACATTTCAAATATACAATGTGAAATTAACAAGGGACACCAACACCAAACAATCTCCTTGAGCTTCAATAATAAAAGATATCAATGGTGTTGTGGTAACTTGACACACAAAACACACACAAAAATATTCTGGAGTAAAACTAAAAATAACATTAAACAAAGATCAGCCTTTGAAAAAATACAAACATAAAATCTAAAATAAAAATGGCTTTAAATAAAAAAAAATAAAAAAAAAATTATTTATGTCAGATGTGACAAATAACAATATATTCAGGTAATCCCAATATAAAAAAAATAAATAAGTTTGTGAGAAGTGTGTGTGAATATGAGCAGCAAAACTACTTAATTCTTCTCACATTATAAAGAAGAAGAGAGTGCGCTGTATTAAACCATTTTTAACATTGCAGCGTGACAAAAGTGCTGTATCCATTGCGAACGCTAATTTTACCAGACCGAGCTGTTCCGTGTCGGAACTTCTTCTGAGCATGCGTGGCACTTTGTGCGTCGGAACAGGCCACACACGGTCGGAATTGACGCGATCGGATTTTGTTGTCGGAAAATTTTATAGCCTGCTCTCAAACTTTGTGTGTCAGAAAATCCGATGGAAAATGTCCGATGGAGCCCACACACGGTCGGAATTTCCGACAACACTCTCCGATCGGACGTTTTCTATCGGAAAATACGATCGTGTGTACGGGGCATAAGTGTCAAACCAAAGCAACCTTGTGTGAGGGTTATCAGTCTATGCACTTTGTTTTTGCATCTTCATTTATGCCACCGTTGAGGTGGATCCAGATACCAGGTTTAATAAATGTAATGGCGGCTATGACAAGTGGGGGACAAAATAGGGAGTGCTTTGAAGCACACCACTGTGCACACAAAGGGAAGCTTTGCCTGTTTCAAAAACAATGATCCAACCAAAGCCTTTTTGTGAAAAGGTGGTCAGCCTTTTTCTCCCCTTCAGCTATGCCTAGAGTGTGATGGATCTAGCCACTATCATGTATTGTGGCAAAGAGCTTCTTTTCCACATATCCTTAGAGTGGGGAACTTTGTGCTCTCCCTAGGTTGGTGGAAGTAGATCTCTACATGATTCTCCCCTTGTATCAGAGAGGGGTGAACATCCCCTTGAAGCCTCCCCAAAACTTTACTTTACTTTTCCTCCCAACTTTTAGAACCATGTTACTCCTTCATTTGTCACTACCTTCCCTTCCCCCTGTATTTGGAAAGGGCAAGAAGCCTATGGCCTTAGGCTTTCCCACTGCAACTATGCCTCCAATATGAGGGATAAAGTCACCATCAGGAAATGCAGCAGAGTTTCTTTTGCTGTGCATGCCAGTGTGAAAGCTATATTTTTAAGGCTATTATTCATGGTTAATTCTAAATTGATGACCTGAAGGGGCTTTTAATGAATCCTCTAAGGAAAATTTAGGGTACTGAAGTTTGTTGCTGTTTTTGAGTGCGTGACATTTTAAGGCTGGACATGTTGGATGTCAATTCACTCAGATGAAACGTCATATTTAATATTTTACCAAAAATTTGGGTAACATATTGTGTACGTGTTCCTTAAAATAAACATTAGTGTATTTTTTTACACAATTTTTGCTTAATAAAACTGTGTGCAAATATATGTCTGAAGAAATTGCTGCTGCCTGCCCTTCCCCATGCATTGTGAAAGGGTGGGAGCCATTTTTTTGCATAAGGTCAAAGTGATGTTTAGACCTTGGACTTTTAGTCAGACAGCCCATGATTATATGATTATACACCTAATTTTTGCTGCTACCTGTCCTTCCTCTGACCACATATTTGCCCCCCCCCTACTGCTAGCACCCCAACCCTCCTTCTAGCAGGAGGAGAGGATAAGGGGAAGGAAAAAGTCTCTTGCAAAAAAAATAAAATTATGCTCTCAACTTTATATAAATTGGCCAGTGGCAAAGCAGTTTCATATTAATGTTTGTGGCCATCTATTTTTGCAGTACCACACTGCATTGTAATAAAGCTTTAAATAAATGTCAAAACAGATTGTGCAACCCTACCTTCCCTAAACCCCCTCCCAACCCCATAGTCCTATATAATATAAAAATGTAAAAAAAATAAAATACTTAAGTTATGTGTTTGGGATAAATTGGCCAGCTTTAGGAAAATTTGAGAGCACATGACTTTGCAGTAAGTAGAAAGAACTCTGGAGTGTAAGCTTTTTTTAACTTATACGCTGCTGACAGCACCACTGTGGTCTGTTTCCTCTGCCAGCAACCTATCACCCATGGTAAAAGTAACAACTATTTAGGTAACAAATGCATGAGGAAACGCATGACTCTGCAACACAGAACATGGTAAGGATAGCAATTTAATAAGATAGGTCAGCAGCAACAATCATGCCCTGCTCTTTTCTTTATCCATTTTCTTTTAAAGTACTGCCAATAAAGTCCTGACCTCAACCTGATAGAATACCTTTGGGATGAATTAGAGTTGAGACTGCGAGCCAGGCCTTCTCATCCAACATCAGTGCCTGACTTCCCAAATGCGCTTCTGGAAGAATGGTCAAACATTCCCATAGACACACTCCTAAACCTTGTGGACGGCCTTCTCAGAAGAGTTGAAGCTTTTACAGCTGCAAAGGGTGGCCTAACTCAATGTTGAACCCTACAGACTTATAGGGCGTACACACGATCGGACTTTGTTCAGACATTCCGACAACAAAATCCATGGATTTTTTCTGACGGATGTTGGCTCAAACTTGTCTTGCATACACACGGTCACACAAAGTTGTTGGAAAATCCGATTGTTCTGAATGCGGTGACGTAAAACACGTACGTCGGGACTATAAACGGGGCAGTGGCCAATAGCTTTCATCTCTTTATTTATTCTGAGCATGCGTGGCACTTTGTCCGTCGGATTTGTATACACACGATCGGAATTTCCGACAACGGATTTTGTTGTCGGAAAATTTTATCTCCTGCTCTCCAACTTTGTGTGTCGGAAAATCCGATGGAAAATGTCCGTTGGAGCCCACACACGGTCGGAATTTCCGACAACACGCTCCGATCGGACATTTTCCATCGGAAAATCCGACCGTGTGTACGGGCCATTAGACTGGGATGCCATTAAAGTTCATGCGTCACAATACTTTTGGTAATTTAGTGTATGTGATGTAGTATTGGACACTGTCAATTACAATTTTACTGTTTCAATCTCCCAAACATTTAATTGAAAGGATTGGTGTTTTTCCCATGTCACCCCCTTTTTTTTTTGCATTTTTATATTCATTGCCTATTAGCCTTGAAAATAGTCAGAACCTATTTTTAAGATTCACAAGTGCTACCCCGTGGGCTTCAATAGAGTTTTAATTACAGTCTGCAAATTTGAACTGAATCCAGGACAATTTACTCACTTTGCTATTTTAAAGTAATTGTTTACCTTACAATGCTAACAAACAATAGAGGGTGATTTACTAAAACTAAAGTGTGAATAATCTGGTGCAGCTGTGCATGGTAGCCAATCAGCTTCTAACTTCATCTTGTTCAATTAAGCTTTGACAAAAAAAAATCTGGAAACTGATTGGTTTCTTTGCAGAGCTGCACTAGATTGTGCACTCTCCAGTAATAGTAAATCAACCCCAATAGTGTGGAGTTGAAATTACTACATACTGTCAAGGTTTCTGTCTGTTAGAAAGTTTATTTAATCTAATATCTAATATTTATCAATTAACAAATATTAACAAATGAATGAATGGATTAGATCTTTATAGAATATATATTTATATATTCTAGATATGGAAGAAGTGAAATATATAGGCTTTAATATTTATATGAATGTGTATATATAGTGTTATAAGCTTCATAAGCAATCCTATGGAGAGTTAACATGTGGTAGTAATTAGGAAGTTTAAGTTGGTTTCCTTCACCCTCCCTCATGGCAAACGAGAAGAAAGGTTTCACATTTCTTAGGAATATATATATATATATATATATATATTAAATATACGTATATAAGTTCTTTATACTACAATATTTCTTTTATTGAATAGGATATTAATAAGAACATTGGGTTTTCAATGAATATAATGTATATATTATATTATATAGTAGTTGATTTAGATGTTAAGGGAAACTTATGTTATGTTTATACCAATATAATGCCGAGCTATTCAAATAAAATCTTAAAGTAATAATACTAAATCCTAATATTACTGACTACCTATAATTTACATCAATCTACCTATAAATTAATTACTACAACCTATAATTTACATCAATCTATATAATAGTGCATCAATATACAGTTAAATAGTGGTGGTGAGATATTCCATTCCTATGTAAAAAATCTAGTGAACATTATAATGCAATCTTATGTGATTAAAAGTTGTGATCATAAACATTTAAAAATTGTAATCCTATGCGATCCTCCCAATGACAACCTGTGTAGCATACACACCTCTATATACACATGTTGCATTCATATGCAATAGAGAAGTTTGAAACCCTGTGCGATAATTGCAATAAATGCGACAATTGCAGTGACAACCTGTATCAATCTATATAAAAGGTCATCAATATACAATAATCAATGTAGAAATAAAGTGACATGTGTTTAAAGTGCTCTTGTGCCAAACTAATTCATGCATTAATCTGTGTCCACAAAATCGCAATATAAAGTCCATTCATAACTATTCCATTCTTCTGGTACTCATTGCAAATGATAAAACAAACGATTAGACAGTAAAGTGCTTGTGTCCACTCTTGTGCACCCCCTTTGGTGTATGTGCTCACCTTAGTGCGTGTGACCTTGCACCTAAGCTCGGTCAAACCATGCTTTTAAACCACCTCTGGGTTTATGGCCAGCATTCAGATCCTTGGATGGTTGCTTGCAACAATATTCATATGGAAAACAGAGGAAACTGGCTAGTGTATTGCCATTTTAAAAGTTTTATTCAAAATGAAAATATTCCCTATATTAGGATATTCACATTTAATAGGTGCTATGAGCGCACCTCTCTGTAACAAGCCAAACAAATATAAAGATGCTGTACTGGTGTGACTTCTCCCACTCTGAGAACAGTCCACTGTCTCACAAACCGTCCTGTCCCCTCCCCAACATGTGTTGAGTCTTGCAGTAAATGACTCTATCCCGCTTACTATGGGTCTCCCCGATGGACTTGTTCTATTTTTGTGTATATTCAGATTATAAAATATAATAGTCAATCTAATAGCAATCAAATATTGCTCTTCATATTTATTAAGTATCTCCTTTTCTACCCCATACTGTACCAAAGAAGCCAATTCAAGTTTAAACTGTTTAATTAGTTGCCAATATTTGATATGTACACCTATCTCCAAGAATTTTACTCATTTCCATTTTATATTGGTCAATAGAGAGTACCACAATCCCTCCCACCCTTATTGGCTGGGCAGATCACAATGTCATTCCTCTCCTCCAGTGTTTTTAGGCCCTTTTTTTAACTCTTTGTTCATATATTTTTTTTAATCGGTAACTGTTCCAAATCAGTTGTGACCAATCTCTTAAATAAATCTATATATTTGTTGTTGGCTATTGTAGGGTTGAAAATAGATCTATTCCTTAGATTCGTGAAATTGCCTTCCATTGCTGCCGTTATCACACAGGGTTGCAAATTTCTCTATTACATATGAATGCAACATTTGTATAGAGAGGTGTATATGCTACACAGGTTGTCATTGGGAGGATCACATAGGATTACAATTTTTAATTGTTTATAGTTTCAACTTTCAATCCCATAAGATTGCATTATTATGTTTACTTCATTTTTTACATAGGAATGGAATATCTCACCACCACTATTTAACTGTAGTCAGTAATATTAGGATTTAGTACAATTACCTTATGATTTTATTTGGATAGCGCAGCATTATATTGGTATAAATTTTATTTGGCACGAGCATATGGGACATGATCAATGCTAGCAGCTGTCCTTTAATCATCTCTAATTATCATTTGGATTTTCACATGGTAGCTCGCAAGACTTTGTTTGTTTTTTAACTTATATTATGTACAAGTCAAATGCTTTCACACATTGTTCTTGCCCACTCCTCAGGAATGTCAATGCATAGAGACTGAACAACCCCCACCTTTGCGTGAGAGGTGGGAGGAGAAGCTAGCTTTCATTAGAAGAATCTGTAGACTCAGAAGAACTTTAAACCAGCCTTTTTAGGAAGGAGGGGTCAGATTTTAGAAGTAAAAGCTAGGAACAGAAGCATTTTGGGCAGACTGCGAGATACACTCAAGGAAGTTGCCATAGCTACACACATACAAAGACACACATTTGATTATATATACAACCCCTGGCAAAAATTATGGAATCACCAGTCCCTGAGGATGTTCCTTCAGTTGTTTATTGTTGTAGAAAAAAAGCAGATCACAGACATGGCCAAAATCTAAAGGCATTTCAAATGGCAACTTTCTGGCTTTAAGAAACACTAAAAGAAATCAAGAAAAATAATTGTGATGGCCAGTAACAGTTAGATTTATAGAACAAGCACAGGGAATAAATTATGGAATCACTCAATTCTGAGGAAAAAATTATGGAATCACCCTGTAAATTTTCATTACAAACACTAACACCTGCATCAGATTAAATCTGCTTGTTAGTATGTAGGTAAAGAGCGTAAATCATCACGCAGTGTTGCACAAGATGTTGGTTGTTCACAGTTGGCTTTGTCTAAAACATGGACCAAATACAAACAACATGTGAAGGAAAGCATACTGGTAGACCAAGGAAGACATCAAAGCATCAAGACAGAAAACTTAAAGCAATATGCCTTGAAATCAGAAAATGTACAACAAAACAAATGAGGAACAAATGGGAGGAAACTGGAGTCAACACCTGTGACCGAACTTTAAGAAACCGCCTAAAGGAAATGGGATTTACATACAGAAAAGCTAAAAGAAAGCCATCTCTAACACCTAAACACAAAAAAACAAGGTTACAATTGGCTAAGGAAAGGGAATCGTGGACTGTGGATGATTGGATGAAAGTCATATTTAGGGATGAATCTCGAATCTCCTTTGGGCAAGGTGATGATGCTGGAACTTTTGTTTGGTGCCGTTCCAATGAGATTTATGCAGACGACTGTCTGAAGAAAACATGCAAATTTCCACAGTCAATTATGATATGGGGCTGAATGTCAGGTAAAGGCACTGGGGAGATGGCTGTCATTAAATCTTCAATAAATGCACAGGTTTACATTGAAATGTTGGACACTTTTCTTATCCCATCTATTGAAAGGATGTTTGGGGATAATGAAATCATTTATCAAGATGATAATGCATCTTGCCATAGAGCAAAAACTGTGAAAAAATTCCTTGAAGTAAGACACATAAGGTCAATGTCATGGTCTGCAAACAGTCCGGATCTCAATCCAATTGAAAATCTGTGGTGGAAGTTAAAGAAGATGGTCCATGACAAGGCTCCAACCTGCAAAGATGATTTGGCACAGCAATCAGAGAAGGCTGGAGCCAGATTGATGAAGAGTACTGTTTATCACTCATTAAGTCAATGCCTCAGAGACTGCAAGCAGTTATAAAAGCCAGAGGTGGTGCAACAAAGTACTAGTGATGTGTTGGAGTGTTATTTTGTTTGTTTGTTTTTCATGATTCCATAATTTTTTCCTCAGAGTTGAGTGATTCCATAATTTATTCCCTGTGCTTGTTCTATAAATCTAACTGTTACTGGCCACTACAATTATTTTTCTTGATTTCTTTTAGTGTTTCTTAAAGCCAGAAAGTTGCCATTTGAAATGCCTTTAGTTTTTGGCCATATCTGTGATCTGCTTTTTTTCTACAACAATAAACAACTGAAGGAACATCCTCAGGGACTGGTGATTCCATAATTTTTGCCAGGGGTTGTACAATCTTCATTTCAAGAATGTAACTACATTATTGATGTTATTTTTACATTCTACATTTTGATATTGTTCTTGTAATATTTTGCTATTTTATTATTAAATAATTTTTTTGAGTTTTTACACAGGAACTGAACAAACTTTCTTGGAACTTTTCTCACCAATATGAGTTATTGAATATCGCTAATTATACCAAAATAACGATTTCCAACACTGTCATAAACCAAAAAAAGATAATCTTGGAATAACTGATTTGTTTGGAGATTGAAAATAATACGTTGGTGCATAGTAATATCAAGAATTTTACAGATTTTTATTGAATTCTTCTCTTCCCTCTCTTTTTATGCAAACAGAATAATCTCTGTTTCTTTAGGGGATTATATGACACAGATACATTAATCATAACACAAGCTACAGAGGAAGTCAAGAGTTTTACTTAAACATAGAGAACAGTACATGACTTAGGGTTTAGTACATTATGTGGTATTATGTAAGGGTTAGTAAACCCTGAAACCTATACATAAAACTGCACGGTAGTTTTTACAGTTACACACTGGAATGTGCTTTAATATTTCACTTGTGAACTTTTGTTCTTGAAAATATTTCTGAAATCACATAGTGTTGGAAATGCATAAATTACCACATCTGCCAGATTTATAGGCACTGTACACTTCTGGGGGGATTCAGCTGACTGTACTGATGAATTACATGCTTCTTAAAATATCACCAAGAAATCTATTTCTATTGAGTTAAAAAAAAATTCTTTACTTCTTTAGCAAAATACTGTTTGGTTATTGGATTGTTTTTAGCAATATGAGGTTAAGCAAAAGATACATTGTTTATTATTCATACACAAAACATTAATCTAACATAAATTAGGATTAGTTTAAATCACATAATAGGTCCCTTTCTCAACAAGGCTACTAAACCAGTTGTTCATATTTAATCAATATAATAATTGTACACACAAATCATTTAATCTGATCAGATGATAGAATATGTTTTGAAATTTCACAGCAAAACAGATTATTTAAATTTCAAATTGGCTGTAGTTGAAATTATTCAATTGCCAATTGATGAATGGAGTAAGAAAAATGTGCGTTTGATAATTCTATAGTTTAAAAATTCTTGTTATACCTGAAAAAGTAAAATTGTGTGTGGACATTTTATAGCTGAACTGCAAGGATTACCTGCTTGTTTATGTCCAGGAGCCCAGGTAAAGCAGCTTCTGCTCTTGAAGACTCCTTTACAGTGAAGGGCCAGCCTCCACAGTCCTTTCTCCCCTTCACCGTGGTGCTCGGATGCCCCTGACACCATCAAAACTGATTCATGGACCAGCACTGGACCTGGGGATATAGGAATAGCCCATTTTTGGAAATAGGGGAGTGCTGTTTGATGGGGAGCAGAGCAGCAGGTACGTAAAAGTGGTTTTACCATCCCCTAGGCATAAATAATCAGGTAACTGTTGCAGTGCGGGTGAAAAAAAAGGACCTTTCTTGGGGTTGGATTTCAAATGAGCTTGATGTTTCACACAAAAATAAGACTTCCTGCCTTGTAAAAATGTGCTTGAAATGCAGGTCAGAAAAAATTCAGCTGCAGGTCACATAAAGCTGTCAATGCACTCTAAATGATCTCAAAAGTGCCTTAAACTGCTGTGATTATCAAAATCCTAAAGTCCATCAACACAAGCCCTAATTATTACATATAAGGTTATAAGTTCACATTGACTATTATAATAATTACAAAGTTAACAACATAAATTAATTAAATATGTGTTCAATGACAGTACCTTGTATTCCCCGGCCACTTTGTTTACAAACAGAATCCAACAGGGATGGTGTAAGAATCGATATAATTATTAATATTATATCTGCGTAATAATTTGTCTAGTCCCTATCATTAGTCGGTCTATTAAACTCTGAGCACATGCTATTGTTTTATATCACAATAATAACAGGTTAGCTATGAAACCAAACACACGGTGCTGCTAGTAAAACAATATCTTATTTTATTTCCCAAGGAGTTAGGAAACTATCATAAAAGTACTAAAAGGGTATTACAATGTTACATAGCTTACAATCAGAACACACTATACTAACAGCACATCTCTACAACATATAACAACAATGAAATATCAAAGATACTTATCACACATGGTTTCCTCTGCGGGTTCTGGATGTAAAAGGGGTCTGGGCCTCATGGAATATAGGCCCAAGCCCTCGGTCAGAGCAAGGTCCCAAGATAGCAAAAGGGATGACCTTACAGCGGGCTTCTCAGCAGCCAAGAGAGAGATCAAAAGCCTGTATGTCCCTTACATTCAAACATACACGCCCACTCGTAGCCACCCCCATTTGCCTTTTATAGAGGTATCATTTCAAATGTCTGCCCATTCTCCAGGAGGCATGCTTTATTGTCCTCCAGGGCCAGCGTCTCTATCAGCCCTGTGTCAAATCTCAATAGACATCTTTGCAGCAGTGGTTTCTTTGAAGCTTGTACTGTACTCGCACATGTCACAGCAGGTGGGCTTGAGCCAAGGCATTGTTCTTCTGATCACAAAGCTTTGATGTGTTTCATTCCTACCTGGCTGTGTCAAACAGGAAGTGAAATACCAGAAGTAAGATATTAAACCATGTTGCTTATCCAACATATGCCGCTTTGCGCCTAAAGGGCGCATATCACCCTTCTTCAGACACGGCTCCTATTGAACAGTCCATAACTGTTTCCTCCCCAACATGTGTTTCCAAGCCAGTACTTATAGAACAGCCTTTAACTGTCTTAACGTGTTGTGTTTTCAACATGTGCAGAAACAGCCCCTATGGAACAGTCCATAAATGTCTTAACGCATGTTGCGCCTCTCAACATAGGCCTCAGAACCAGCTCCTGTGGAACAGTCCATAACGGTCCTAATGTGCTGTGTTTCCCAACACGTGCCGCTTTGCTACTGGGTGACACACCAACATCATTCTTCCGTGACAGCTCCCATGCCACCATTCTGTATCTTCTTCTTTCTAACATCTTCATGAAGGGGTATAAAACAGGCAAGGGGTGTCCATACACTCATCATTCACCAGCACACATCCAGAGCAGCATCTTAACCAGCTTTCAGATATAGAGTCTCGAGGAGGGCCTTTTGCCCATATTACTAGCTTAAAATATACCTTTATCACACTATACCATGACATAAATCAACCCATTACCATAATATATACATATATACCTATGACCCATCAGATTTCGGGCATGTCAGCGGTATTGCAGGGCTCTGACTTGGCAGCAAAGTCTCTATCTTGTACACAGAGACCCTACCGTCACTTCGTTCCCCAGCTTGCATAGATAACTTTGTGACCCTTCTATATAAATATCAAGTTTAACAACACATATAAATCTGTAACAATGACAAAACCCACACAATTCCATCCCTGTTCCTGGGTTTCAAAGACCATGCCCAGGGTATACCATGCACCTCTACCTATGGTTAGGTTCAAAGAACCATCTAGTTCCATGACTAACGTTACATCGGCATTCTTTAGGACAAGGAAACAAACTCGTCTATGTCCCAAATAATACCCAGGTGCTTCCTTCCCAGCAATGATCCTTCCATCCCGAATACAGAATGAAATATCTTCCCAACATTTTTTTTGTTCACCACCATGTATTGACCTGGCATACAAAGGACATCATGGTCATGCTTTTGACCAAGGGAAGTATCAACCTGCCTCCATCTTCCAGCTTCTTTGGTCATATGTGGGAAATTAGCCTCAAACGCAAGAAGATAGAATCCCCAGTCAGTAAGCCCATTAATGCCACCAAATATACAGACCGAGTCTGCACTTCTGTACTTGAGATCATACAGCATAACACCTTTCACAATCCAAACTGGTATGGCCCATCCAGGCATTCGACCACCACTTTGGATCAGTGTAAGCGACGTGTTTGGCAAAGTCTTACTGAGCGGTGATGCTAACTCATAAGGCCTCTGTCCCTCATATGGAGACTGTACAATCAGCTCAATGCTGGTTGACACTTCCACCTGCCACTTCGTGCACGCAAGAGCCAATGACAGATTCCCGTCCTATACCATCACATTCTCTACCAACCTCTCAACATTGTTGACAAAATCTTGAGCCACTTTAACCTGGGTACTTATGTGACTTTGTTGAATGTTATCAAGGATGCCACCAATCTCTCTGAGTAACAAAGCCCCACTTATTCTCTGAAGCTATGGCTGCGAGTTTGTTCCTCAGGAGGTCGATGTCCACCCTATTAACAACACCCATCCCAGCTCCTATTCCCCCAATATAGTGCTGAATACATCCTTCCTCTTTCGGGTTACTCCTCAGACATACGCGCTCTGCATGAACCTCATTCCGTGTCCGCACATCTCTGGGAGCAAGTCACTGGTACAATGATCGCACTTGATTCAGTGTATACTCAGCACATATAGGGTAATAGGTTTTTATCAACCACTGTGAGATGTTGCAGCTCCATGTGGTGAAGGCATGTACCCTGGTAGCCAGTGTTTGTTCCCTTTATCTAACGGAGCGTGCTCCTGTGTGTATTCACTGGCCTTCCCTGTGCCGGGTTTCAACCTCTCAGGTGAGACATCAGCCAGGCGTATCTCCCCATACAAGGACATTTTCACCCCATTGATGTGTCACCTGGCCAACCTCTAGTCTGGCCAATCGACACCTTATTATGTATAAGCGCCAGTCACCTGGGCACCTGCACCATATTACTTCCGTTATGTCAATACATGTCATACATTAAAAACCTTTCCTTCTTTCAATTCCTCCCTTCAACAAAAAACATATATTTCACATTTCATGTTCTGACGGATTGGAAGTGTATATTCCTTCCCCAACCTCCAACCCATTGCACATGTATTAATAGCATGTTTGCATTCTTCAGGAGAGACTCCGGCAAAAATGTTTCACAAGTCTCGTTGATGGGCAAAGTCCTTCAGATCCAGCATTAGCCCTAAATTGTCCATAAGCAAAAACAAGTATTAAACTGAATCTTTTTGTTTGTCCCTTCTCTCCTGTTTATCAGAACAAATTTGCAGTGTGGTACGGCACAGTCAAACTGCCAACCAGATGAACATCTGCCATCCATGTTCCAGAGACCCCTCCAATCTCGCTCCACCAGGACTTTGGAATTGAAACACAAGAGCAGAATCAAATTCTTATCCATAATATCTGCTTGCGTAGTAAACGTTTACTTATAGTTCCTTCCTTGGAACCCAGGAACTTAGTATTCCTTGCTTCCGCAACTCTGACCAAACCATCAAAACAACCATGACCTCTTTAGGCTGAACCCACTCTAAAATGGATCCCCCTGGTATGATCAAAAAATTTTAAAAACCATGAACTTGAACGTTGCTTCCCAAAATTCAAAATTTTAAGCATTAAAAAGACAATGCATTATCTGTACTTTCAGACCTATGCACTAACCTCCCTTTCAGGTAGACAAAGCGTACACCTTGTAACTTTTTCCACCTGAATGAACATTAAACAAAGAGAGAAAAAAAAAAACGAACTCTAGAAGCTAGAATGGCCTCCTACCCACAACTCTTGTCTTAAATCAACAAAATGTATTCAGCTGCAGGACATATCCCATGACCATCTATTCAGCTGCTAATTGACGGAATGGCCAATTGCCCCCCTTTCAGGTGGACTAAACAATAATTTCTCCACCTGAACAAACAAAAATAAAATGGATGACTAAACAAATACCAAAAATATTAAAAAAACTTAACAAAAAAATTAAAATTCTGGCCATTATTACACAAAAACAACATGACAAGACAACCACCATAAGACAATGACAAACACTCAACTTTTAACTAAAGACATCCATGGATTTTCCTCCTGAGAAGAGTAAGTGCTCATTTCCATCTGAAAGACAATTAGTTAATGGGAAAAACAAAAAAACAAAACACCTGTACCTCATCACAACATTTGTAACTTCACTTGTAACACTTGAAACCCTTAATGCCTGACTATTGTTTATCTTATTTTTTTTTTTCATTGTTTGCAAACAATTACTAATTAATGAGCTCATGGTACCATTTGATAATCGATTATGCCTTTACCATAACCTAATCCCTGTTTTGCTAAATGTGCCCACTGTTGTTCTCTCTTTGAAGAACCTGCAAACAAACACAGACATTAGTATCCAAACCAGTTTTATCTTCTTCCAAGGTCTCTGAAAAAGGAACACAAAGACGGTGATTACACACAATTATCATGACAATTGACTTTTTAAGTCCACCAAGCCTTTTCCCATTAATTGTAATGTAGGGGAACATTTGCTATGTATAAGGTTTAGATGTGAGGGTCGTATATAAATAAAATATGGCAAGGAGCATCCATGCAGCTCACTAAGTGCTGCTAACATTGTTTTCCCCAGTGCTACATTTGAATAACCATGCAGCTACCTCCATTTTGACTCTACGTAACTGTTCCCCATATTGGCAATCTTCAGTCTGTAGTCTCCGCATTTGGGTCTTTAAAGGGAAATGGGTTTGATTACTATGGCCTCCATGCTTTGGGTTGCTACCCCATCGGGCAGAATACACTTCATAATGCCTTGGGGTCGTTTTGGGGTACTGCGACCTTCTTTTGATATCATTATTCACTGCGCAACAATACTTAGCGATGTGACCCCCCCTTTTACACAAAAACCATTTGAGGGCTGGTCTCTCTGTATAGGCCCTTCTTTGAGCATAGGGCAGTGGAAACTCACATTGCTGGACATTATTACTATGAATACTATGCTTGGAATAAGCAAAATTTACACTTTCATCGTCTGAGGAGTCATCAGAAGTTTCAACTCCTGAATCACTTTCAAGCACAGTTATCGCATTTTTATTTACATCTCCACCATTGATTTCTGTCATAGCAACATCACTTGCAGCAATAAGAGCGTCTGTTTTTTCTGCATGCTCCACTTCTATTTTTGCTGAGCACTGCGCATGTGCGGAGGGTACCTCCACCATTGCACATTCGGCTATTATGGCTGCCTGTGCACCCTGTAATTCTGGAGTTTCCTGCTCCATGCTAGCAATGTTAAGGTCTTTACAAAATCTATGTCCATGCCTATTCCATTTAGAACGTCTGAACTCTCTCTGCCTTCCTGTACCTCTGCTTATTACGGATACACCTGCCTTTGACCCATATTCCCTACCACTGGACTCTTGACAGAAGTCTCGCAGGATATTGACAAAATTTTGGTAGGATCTAGCATTCCTCAGAGCCATTCTAATGGGATAGCTTACATAACACTTATTGGCCATTGAGTATATGAAACTTGTATCATCCTCCAATAAGTCAGGACAGTTGAACACTTTCGTATACAATGCAAGATACTCACTGCAGAACAAAATTGGGTCATCTCCTCTCCTAAATCTCATTCGTTGTAAATCACTCATACCATTATCACGACTGTCCACAATACGCTGCAACTCTTTCCTCCGCACCTCTGCATCTGCTAAGCTATCATTAACCTGTGCAAATAACTGGCCTGCCAAAGGTCCTGGTAGCCATGCTCTCAGAAGAGAACATGCATCCTCATTACTCAAATGAAATTTAAGGACTAGAGCCTCAAATTTATTGGACAGACTCACTGGTGATTCCAGGGCATTAAATTCACCCAGAATCTGGCACAAAGTAAGTCTCTCTTGGATTGTAATCAAACCGTTATCCTGCTTCAAAGCTATGGGTGCAATAGCAGAATGTGTTTCATCACAGCCCTTCTCCTCATTGACTGTGCAGATATTGGCCAATTGGCACGTTCCTTTGTGCTCATTGAGCGATACTGTACATTGCTCTTTAGTAAGAAGCTGGGAGTGTGCATTTGCTAACTTTCTTTCTAAAGACATAACCAACTCTTCCATCTCTGACAACTTTACTCGCAATGACTCTAAAAGTTTGCTCTTCATATCACAGTCCATGCTGCACCTCTGCAGCTGTTCTTGTAGCTCACTGTTTCTTTCTGACAAATTGCGTGCTGTAGTTCGCAATTCATCCATCTCACTACTGGAGTCTGTTGCGATCTTTATAAGGTTTACACTGATTTTCTCTATGTCCTCCCCGAGACGTCTCCTCTCTGCTTCCCACTTCCCCTCCATTTGCTCAGATATAAATTTAATTCTGAGCAACACTGCAATTTCATTTGCCAACCTTTCTTTTTTAACTTTCTTTTTTAGCTGTTTACCCAATCTGCTATTATGTTGTTGACACTGTGACAATAGAACGTTACACTGGCTTTTAAGAGGTTCATCTGCACATGAATGATAATTGGCAGAAGCGTACTTTTTAACATATGTATACACAAGTTCCATTTCACAACCATACAATGCACACAATACACAATTTTATTTGTACTAACGTTCCAACAGTGCACTGAGTAACTAAACCAAACTCAATTATCGTTAGCTCTTACAACTCACGAGAAAAAAAAAAACTGAACCGCTCTTCTAGCATTCAATATTCTTCATTCATTACCACTTTTACCTGATATCATTCAAAACCATTAAACTTTTGCATATCCATAGAAAAGACCCACCACACTTATTGTGGCATTATCGGCTGCCTTGTATATAAGCACTTCTGTCCTGTAGGTTCTATGTGGCTTTTAGGATTACCACATGCTTACTGGGGAATATCCATTGATATGCTAATTAGCCTACCCCCCACTGAAACTCGTTTTACCTGCTTTTACCAGAGTTGCTTACCATGCAAAGATAAACAAAAAAAAAACTGCTACAAAGCCATTTAAACCTAACAGTGACTTGTAGTTCTACAGCCTACCAGACGCAAGGCACATTCTAAGACACAAGGCATACTGTCAATCAGTGCCTTCCCGTTAGGTTGCAGGCCACATTGATCTCCTATTGGAACAAAGCTATTTCACTCTCACGTGGGTAAAAAAAAAAAAAAAATGTAAAAAATTAAAAATTTCAAATAACAATCTATATTTCTCCCACTTTTTCCTCAAAGATGTATGGTAATTCCTGTCAATCTCTAACCAAGGGTGATCAGCCCTTTTACTCGCCAGCACCTTTGGCTGGTTACAGGCCTAAAGCATATTAATGATACAAACGTTTAACATATACTTTCAGAATTCGCAAGCCAGCGCCAATCTTGTACAGGGACTCGAGACAAAAATACATTAGGTTTTTGTGGATTCTGTGTAAAAATAAAACTCATCTGGGGTGCCAATTGTAAGAATCGATATAATTATTAATATTATATCTGCGTAATAATTTGTCTAGTCCCTATCATTAGTCGGTCTATTAAACTCTGAGCACATGCTATTGTTTTATATCACAATAATAACAGGTTAGCTATGAAACCAAACACACGGTGCTGCTAGTAAAACAATATCTTATTTTATTTCCCAAGGAGTTAGGAAACTATCATAAAAGTACTAAAAGGGTATTACAATGTTACATAGCTTACAATCAGAACACACTATACTAACAGCACATCTCTACAACATATAACAACAATGAAATATCAAAGATACTTATCACACATGGTTTCCTCTGCGGGTTCTGGATGTAAAAGGGGTCTGGGCCTCATGGAATATAGGCCCAAGCCCTCGGTCAGAGCAAGGTCCCAAGATAGCAAAAGGGATGACCTTACAGCGGGCTTCTCAGCAGCCAAGAGAGAGATCAAAAGCCTGTATGTCCCTTACATTCAAACATACACGCCCACTCGTAGCCACCCCCATTTGCCTTTTATAGAGGTATCATTTCAAATGTCTGCCCATTCTCCAGGAGGCATGCTTTATTGTCCTCCAGGGCCAGCGTCTCTATCAGCCCTGTGTCAAATCTCAATAGACATCTTTGCAGCAGTGGTCTCTTTGAAGCTTGTACTGTACTCGCACATGTCACAGCAGGTGGGCTTGAGCCAAGGCATTGTTCTTCTGATCACAAAGCTTTGATGTGTTTCATTCCTACCTGGCTGTGTCAAACAGGAAGTGAAATACCAGAAGTAAGATATTAAACCATGTTGCTTATCCAACAGATGGAATTGTTCATTTTGCAGCAATAGTATTTTTTTATGTCATGTTTTCATAAAATGTATAGGTGTACTACTTTAGGTGTGTTCCCCAAGCATGTTCTTTATTTCTTTTGTTGCCACTGGCATAAGGCATACATTGGAGCAAGACTGCTTCCAGCAGGCCAGGTCAGTAATTACATACAGTACATGGAATCCCCCCTTCTGCTATAGGCTGATTGTCACTTCAGTGATGTTGTTTAACCTCTACTGGATAAAAAATAGGTATGATTAGTGGCTGTCAAGCTATCAATCACAACTATATTCAAAAAGTGATCATACACCCAAATCCACTTCCACAGCTACCTCAGATTTGACACCACTGCTTTCCTCCCCACTGTGTGCTCCCTGTCTGTGTTCTCTCCAGTTGCTGCTGCTCTCTCCAACTTCTTGTGTCCTCTGATCCCCCGTGTGCTATGATCTCCCACCATGTCCTTAGATCCAATTCTGTGCCTTCAAACCCCTGGTGGCTGTCCCTACCTGTGATGACTTCTCCCCCTCTCCACACCAGGCATGCAAGGGGAGGCTCAAATCTTCAGGACATTGATCAGGAGGGTTGGTAAATGTGGGTCTCATGTTTATTGGCCCCATAAATGAATACAGGAAATGCCCAGTAACTAAGAGCCTATTCACCCCTGAAGGCACATCATACCTCAGTAACCGCAGAGAGAGAAAAATAGTGCTACATTTGGAGGCACTGCTGAGATAAATATCTTGTATCAGGACATTAAGGAACAACCATGTCACTGTTATCAACAGAAGCTGTGAGGCAGTGGGCCCTGGAAGAGGGACTTCCACCTAAAAGGACATTTGCTATTTCGTGTGTAGCTATCACTGTGGGCACCCATAGACTGCAGGAGGCGCTACAAGCAAATTAAACCTTGCTGTCTGCCTCTCTTGTGGATAAAAGAGAGGAAGATGAGAATTATAAACTGTATACCCATTATCTCTATCTCAGTGAGGTGGATTTAAATCCAGTTAAAGGGCCCTTTTGCATATATCCAAAGGTGGCTGAAGTAATTGGTTGTGCTATAGTATTTCCAGTAATCTCACCTCCAGTAAGGCGGAAGTTACCAGCCCTGCCTGTAAAGTGTGAACCATTGAATACAACTGCATGATCAGGAGAAACTCTGTTGACTGCTACAGTTGCTAAGCAGGAAACAAATATTAAGCATTTGCTGTTAAAAGTCACTGAAGTCATTGCTCAGAATTTACATGCTGATTCTTATCACAAATTAAAGGCTTTTTCAGGGGTGCTCCCTGCCTCAGCTGGTGAAGAAAGCTTTGAGGTGTGGAAAGATTTTGCACAAAAAGTGATAGAAAAATGGACCTGCTCAGAGGAAATGAAAAAACAGCGCATCACGGAAAGTTTAAGACCACCAGCATCCACTATCATTAGAGCTTACATGGACACTCATGTAAGTACCAGTGCTCAAGAATATATTGATGTTTTGACAGATGCTTATGGACTGCACCTTGACCCTGATCAGATGCTTGCTGATTTTAAACAGACAAAGCATAAAGAGGAAGAGGATGTTTCTGTGTTTGTGAGGAGGCTAGAAGTGCTTCTAGGGAGATTGCTCACTGAAAAGGTAATCTCTCCTATGGATGTTGACAAATTAAGGACTGCTCAAATATTAAAGGGCTACTGCCACATCACCCAATGTCACCGGTCCTAAGAGTTGTTTTGAGAGAGAGAAACTTTACTTTCACTGAAACTATGACTGAAGTAAAGAAACAGGAATCTGATATCTGTTTTAGTACCCCTTCTCATAGCAAAGTTAAACAGAGTTCTTTGGATGAGCACAAAAATGAGACTGTTGCTAAAAACAATGAAGTGGGTAGACACCCACAGCCCAGAGCTCAATCTGCTGATAAAACCTCCAGTGATAAGGCCTCTCTTCCACATTAAATGTTTCCACTGTGGAAAGCAGGCCACACAGTTCGTCAGTGTCCACTGCTGGCTGATAGTTCTGAAATTCACAGTAAAGCTGGACATGTGTACAAAAGAAGGGGGCGTGGTTTGCCTTGAGTGAAGATGGCTGCTTGATCCTCCGGCTTCCGCTCACCACAGCCTAAAATCCGCCTTTAATGGGGTTTACCGATACCTTCCACCCTTCAATAATAGGAACATCCTCCCGTGGAGCTTCACAGAGTAGATCCCAATCCCGAGAGAAATCACCGGCCGCACGAGCCAAACGATACCAGAGATCTTCCGGACACAGAGGACAACAATGGCGACCTCTCTTCCCGCCTCAGCCTCCTCTCCAAATTACGCCGAGATCATCCTCTCCCCCACCGATCACAACCTGCGCCATCTCACCATCAGCCAAGCTTACAAGACCTGCAAGCGGTGGCGGCAGACATCAAGGACACACTGTTCTCGGCCATTACAAATCTGCGTCATGAACTGCAGGCCATTACAGGACATATACAGCGCGTGGAGAACAACTCAGCAAAGCAACAGTCAACAGTGAAAAACATCCACCACAAGGTTGACTATCACACAATGCAGCTAAGAGATCTTCAACGCCATGTTGAAGATCTCGATAACAGGGGTAGTAGACATAACCTACGGGTAAGGGGTATACCCGAATCAGTGGATCAGGAAAGAATTCTCCCGGTTGTGACAGGTCTCTTTAATCACCTCCTGGATCTCCCGGAACAGACACCAATTACTATGGAGTGCATACACAAGGCACTTCGCTCCAAAGGGAGAGATACAGACCCCACACGGGACATTATATGCCATGTTAACAACTTCTCCATCAAAGAAGAACTTCTTCAAAAAGCCCGTGAAAAATCAATCCTGGAATACGATGGCTACCCCATCCACATATATCAAGACCTCTCAGCCATTACTTTGCGACATCGCAAGGACTTGTGCCCACTCCTGGATGTCCTGAGAACTAGAGGAATCTGTTATCGCTGGAAGTTTCCCTTCGGCCTCTCCGCTTCGTATCAGGGCCGCTCAGCGCTCCTAAGAGTCCCGGAGGACCTTGACACTTTCTGCCATATGCTGGACATACCATACACTCCAGTCCCAAACTGGTACGCAGAATTCAACTTACAGCCTCCCAATCGATGTCCACAAATGGAAGAACCGATGGACGCTCATAATTCCAGCTTCCGCAGGAGACGTTCACCATCCACCGCTAGATCCGGCTCTTCTCCGCGTTCGCAATACCCGCCATCCAGCCCCATGACAGCTCCTCCCTCATCAGGCCTGCCGAGATTGCTAACAACCCAGGTCTACACAAGTGATGTCCGCAAGGAGCGGTTGACCTTCTCCCTCCTGATCTCCCCATATGCATCTCTTTTATCCGTTGATTGCCAGAGACTTCCACCGGATCCTCACTCAACGCAAAGAAAACCTACGAAGGTAACCTACATCTAACACCCGAACGCTTAACAGCCGCTTCCCGATGCCCTTACAGATCACGATCGTAAATCGATCAACTTGTCTCACTATCTTCACACTTTATCCCCAATGCCATGTTCAAAATACCCCACGTTGTACCATCGACCATTTACATTCTGTCTGATTGACTGCCCTACGACAACAAAGCATTGCAAACGGAGAACTCTGAACCACAGACTGTCAAGCTGCAACACTACATTCCCCCCAGCCGTCACACCGATGGACATTAGCTTAATGCTCCTCCACCCAGTTCCATATCCTTTACCTCCTCAGACAGGCAACAGGCTAGCTCTGCTACAGCCCTGAACAACCTACAGAGAAATAGGTAGTATACGATGTGCCTTAATGACCTGCGCTGTTTTGTATGATGTTATAGCTCCCGCTAAGGGAAGACATATACAAGGGTTCTCCTCTTGCTTTACTTTAGGGATCCATGCCCGACGATCCTACCAGCCTAATACATACTCTCAATACAGCACCCTCCACGGGCAGCTGGGATTAGAGGCATAGATGCTATATTGTGCTCCTACACTGATAACTTTGCAGCACCCTCCACGGGCAGCTGAGGATAGCGGCATAGAGGTTCTATTATGCTCCTACACTGTTCACATCAAAGCACCCTCCACAGGCAGCCGAGATTAGAGGAATATATGTTTTATTATGCTCCTACACTGCTCATATCACAGCACCCTTCACGGGCAGCTGGAGATAGAGGCGTAGAGGTTCTATGGTGCTCATACACTGCTCACATCACAGCAACCTCCACGGGCAGCTGAGATTTGATACATAGATATTCTATTGTGCTCCTACATTGCTCACATCACAGCACCCTCCACGGGCATCTGGGGACAGAGACATAGAGGTTCTATTGTACTCATACACTGCTCACACCACTGTACCCTCCACGGGCAGCTGGGAATAGAGGCATAGATGTTCTATTGCGCACATACACAGCCCACTTCACAACACCCTCCACGGGCAACTGGGACTAGAGACATAGACGTTCTATTGTGCTCACACACTGCTCTCATCCTAGCACCCTCCAAGGGCAGCTGAGATTAGAGGCATAGATGCTCCACCTGTTAAGTTACTTCTAGTTAGACTACTATTATTTCATTTTTGGTTTACCTGTATTCCTGTTGTTAAAGAATGTTGAAAACATACTACCATTCTGTGTGCCAAGTTGAAAAAGCTTAATTGATGCAGGCCTGACACATACTTGTTGTCTCAGTTAATGTCAATAACAGCAGAAGTTATCCCTCAAGAATATGTTCTTTTCATTACCCTCCCAACTAGCTTACCTATGCACAGTCATCCCACACAGGGATTCAACTCCTACTATCACTGTTAACAATGACTGCAAAAGGCATTACCCCAATGCACCCAGCTTACCCATTTTCCACACACATCCCACCAAAATCTTTGCAATCGTTCTTTCCACACCTACGCTCTCTAAACTTATTGTCCCACACACACCCCCAGCTCTACGATCTGAGGCTGCTGGTGAGAGGGATCTCATTGGTCATTCCAATTTTTTTTTCTTTCTCTTCATATCCCCATATCTCTCAATTGACAAACCAACCCCCACACAGTGGCTAAACATATTTCATCTTACCCTTAAACATTACTATAAGATAAAAACCACGGAATTTTACCGGCAAATATAATTTTGTGGCTCGGAACACCGATTTAGGTGACCAGGACGCCACATAGTGCCAGTTCCTTTTACCCTTCCCCTTAGATAACTTCTCCTTACCCCACTACCCATACCAAAACCCCCCTATTACCCTAACCTGCACCCTGCCACAGCTCATACCACCTTACCAGATACTTACAAATAATTTTACCATGGTGCCGAAATCAAGAGACATAAATAAACCCATGCTCAAAATAGTTTCACTTAACGTGAAAGGACTCAATACGCCAGAAAAACGTTCTAAACTCCTCCTTACCATGCACAGACTTAAGGCTAGCATTATATTTCTACAGGAAACACATTTCCGTTCTGACAGTACCCCAAAACTACTCAATGCCCACTACCCAATCGTGATACATGCCACCAACCCCCTGCACAAAACGAAAGGGGTTTCGATCCTTATTGCAAAAACATGCCCTTTTCGTATCACTGACTCGCTTATAGACACAGACGGCAGATATCTCTTCTTAAAAGGCTCGATTCTAAACAGAACAATAACATTGGCAAACATATACGCTCCAAACAAACACCAAGTATCATTCTTTAGATTTGTCACAGCTGCTCTCAGGACCTTCAAGGAAGGTACCCTTGTACTGGGCGGAGATTTTAATGTTCCCCTAAACCCTATCCAAGATACATCCACTGGATCCACATCACTTCCATATAAGGCCCTCAAGGAAATTAAATCCTTACTCAAACGGTTACTACTCCATGATACGTGGCGCACCCTGAATCCAGACAATAAAGATTTCACTTTCTACTCAGCGCCACACAACCGCTACTCCAAGATAGATTATCTATTCTTGACACAAAATAACCTATCCCTGCTCCACAGAGCCCATGATTATCTCAGACCATCATCCCATCTCCTTGTCACTACAGCTTCCCGACACAACGCATCACTCACAAATATGGAGGTTGGACTCTTCATTACTCACTGACACCTCCGGCTGAAGTGGAATCCACCTTACAACACTTCTTCCTTGAAAACAACCCAGAAGACACATCCCCAATCAATAACTGGGAAGCTCATAAAAGTGTAATTAGGGGCACTTTCCTTGCGGCGTCGGCCAAAAGAAACAAGGAAAAAAGGAAACAACACTCAGACTTGATAGAAAAGATCCGTAGACTTGAAGGGGCACATAAACAATCCCGAGCACTCACTACTCTAAATGACCTGATACAGGCTAGAAAAGATTTATTAGACCTATTGGATAAACAGATACAATGCAAATATATCCTTTCTAAAAAAAATGTTATGAATTTGGCAATAAAGCAAGTAAAATGCTAGCCAGAGCTCTACAAGTATCTCAATCTAACAAAACGATTCACTATCTCACTGATCCATCAGGACACAAAATAAACAAAACCCCAGACATTGCTCGACAATTTGTACAGTATTATAGTAAACTGTAAAACCTAGCCACCCCCATTCCCCCCAAAGACAGCACCACTCGCACTCAAATGATATCTGACTTCTTAAAACGATATAGCCCAACTCCTATATCAGACTCAATAGCCCACGAGTTAAGTGCCCCACTTACACGCACTGAAGTTGACACTGCTCTAAAACAAATGAAAGCGGGCAAAAGCCCCAGACCCGACGGCCTGACCGCTGGTTACTACAAAACTTACGCAGGACTACTCACCCCCTCTTTTTTTACAGCCTTCAACTCTTTCGCACAACCAACCAACCCCCCATGAGATCTCCTCACAGCCCACATAGCAGTAATCCCCAAACCAGACAAAGACAGCTCCTTAGTTGCCAACTATAGACCTATCTCACTACTCAATGTTGACCTTAAATGGTATGCAAAAACTTTGGCAAACAGACTCCTACCCCTGATCCCCCACCTTGTTGGCCTTGACCAAGTGGGCTTTGTTCCCAGAAGGGAAGCGAGAGATAATACTCTCAAGGAGATTAGTATCCACCATTGGCTCACGTCCACCAAGAACAAGGGATTTATGCTTTCCCTCGACGCGGAGAAGGCATTCGACGGGGTGGCATGGGACTACATGAGGGAAACCATCAAAGCTATAGGCCTCCCCCAAACAATGCTAAACTTCATTTCAGTACTATATTCTAGTCCCACTGCAAAAGTTCAAGTAAATGGCCACCTGTTGGATGCATTCTCCGTGTCGAATGGAACTCACCAAGGATGCCCACTCTCCCCTTTAATCTTTATTCTTTCTCTTGAACCTCTTCCCAGACGCATCATAACCAACCCAGACATTAAAGGTATAAAAATTAAACACCGCACGTATAAATTAGCAGCATTCACTGATGACATTCTCCTATTTCTCACAGACCCACTTACCACAATTCTGAACCTACTTAAAGACTTCCAAACCTTTCATACCCTTTCAAATCTTAAAATCAATTTTTCGAAATCAACTGCCCTTAACATCTCCCTACCCTCAGAAATTTGTCAACAATGCCAACTTAACTTTCCATTCACTTGGAATAAGCGTGCACTTCTGTATTTAGGCATTCATATACCAACTTCCCTCGCTGACCTATACTCCCTGAACCATGCCACACTCCTACAAAAAGTACAAGCAGACTTAAAGAAATGGTCCTCAGGACAATTCTCCCGGTTGGGCAGGGCCGCAATCATCAAAATGAACATTCTACCCAGAATTTTATATCTTCTACAAACTATCCCAATTAAAATACCACCTAAATTCTTTTCTACGTACCAAAAAGCATGCACGACC
Source organism: Aquarana catesbeiana (assembly GCF_042186555.1). Classification (NCBI taxonomy): domain Eukaryota; kingdom Metazoa; phylum Chordata; class Amphibia; order Anura; family Ranidae; genus Aquarana; species Aquarana catesbeiana. The sequence continues at coordinate 227,768,933 of NC_133327.1, forward strand.
TTTATATGGGGTAAAACACGTCCGAGACTTAGCTACATGAGATTGACAACACCCAAACTCTTAGGAGGCATAGGACTTCCAGATATACATAAATATCAACAAGCTTGCCACCTTGCTAGGATTATCGCCTGGAACGTACATTCCGAGCATAAAGACTGGGTCCAATTAGAACAGTCATTATCAAATGTGCCCATTCAACACCTCGCATGGATCAATTCCCTCTATCTCCCCTCTGAATATACTCATCACCCACTTATCAACCCTACACTACTCTCATTCCGCATTACTTGTAATAAACATAACATCTCATCAGTTAAAGGCCCGATGACACCTTTATGATTAAACCCCGAATTCACTCCAGGAATGCACACATCCTTTTTAACAGACATCTGGCCCCACCAGACTGTCAGAGCCGAACATTTCTTTGAGAGAGGTCACCTTTTATCTCAAGCCGCTTTGGCAACAAGACTGAAAATAGACACCTTCCTCTTTTGGACGTACGTCCAAATACTAAATTTCCGCAACAAACCTAAACCTAAACCGGACTGGTCCAGAACCACGACCCCATTTGAAAACTTATGTTTAAGTGAAGGCACATTAACACACCTGATTTCACAAACCAACAACCTTTTATTCAACGACCAAGCCCTGGCAAACCACTGGACCAACCGACAGTGGGAACGAGATCTCTCCATACAGTTGAGTAACCCAGAATGGGTTAACATTTACACTTTGATCCATAAAGGTTCGATGAACGTGCAAGTCCAAGAAAACGCCTTTAAATTATTCTCCAGATGGTACAGGACACCGCTTCTGCTACATCATTTCAACCCAACAATCCCCCAAACGTGCTGGAGATGTAAAACAGACACGGGCTCTCTATTACATGTCTGGTGGTCTTGCACTAAATTCCAACCTTTCTGGAAAGAAGTCCACGCACTGATCACACAAATCACCACATATTCCCTGGATTTTGATCCCACAATGTTTCTGCTTCATCACTCTTCTACACATATACCAGCCTACCATCGTTCTTTAGCCATGCATTTGGTGAACGCAGCAAGAATGTGTATACCTCCCAAATGGCGCTCCCCTGAACCTCCTACTATAAAGGACTGGTTTCATCGCATTCATCAGACAAAGGTCATGGAAGACCTCATTCATCAGTCCAAAGACACACCGGCTAAGTTCACCAAAACATGGACATGTTGGATACACTTCACCACAACAGCCGAATACAAAAAATACATAGTCTGACAGAAATCATTGAGCTGTGGCAGGTAATAGGTGACTCCCTGTCTCCCTGTCCCATAGTATTCCCTGACTTCTCCCCCCATACTTTCACTTTTTCCTCTTACCCTACTTTTGCTTTTCCTTCCCAACAATATATCTCAGATACCTATATCCATATGCCAAGCTACAAAACCAAACGCTATTTTATTGGTCTACCATATTGACTTCCCCCCCCACGTACCTCTCCTGCTTCTCATCTACAACCCCCCTTCTTTTTATCCTTATCCCTCAGTACCTGACACCAAATATATCTAGGCTATAAACGGATCTGAAAATATCCTACTCTAAACACATTACTCTTCCAAGCAAGGTAAAAAGATTTAACCTATACTTATGTCTCTAAGTAGATCTACAATTACATACTATAAGATTGTATATTGATTTCTCCACATTAAATGAAACGGAAGTTGTACCATTTATATGCCTCTCAATACAACCACATCTATATAACTTTATTCCTTAATTTTACAATCAGCGTGGCTGCGCCCGCACAACTGCATTTACATGTGATTTATTATATCTCTTTCTGTACATGTTAATTTTTGTTTGAAAATTTCAATAAAATTTGATTTAAAAAAAACAAAAAAAAACAAAAGAAAACAGGGAAAATCTAGAAAATAAATGTTTACCAAACTACCTGGGATAGGCCGCAGATGTACTTTCAATTTGTTAATGATATACCCACTACTGCTCTGTTTGATACTGGTTCTCAGCTGACAATCATATACAGGCCGTTCTATCAGCAACACTTAAACCACCTCCCTTTGCAACCTATGGACACTATGCCTGTTTATGGTGTGGTAGAAAATCCTGTATTTATGGATGGTTGTCTAGAAGATGAGCTTCGCATTCCTGGTGTGATAGATGATGAGGATCCCCCACTTAAAGACATTGCTTATGTGAGCCCTCCACCTGGGGGTAACGAGTATGCTCCTATGATTGTGAGTTCCAATGTGGAAGCCATCAAGGCTGCCTTCATACGGTTTCTTCAGCCCCAACAAGGAACTCCTCTACCTTTGCTCCCTGTTGCTCCAGAGCTTCAAAATATCTGCCAAACCTTTGCTCTGATCTTGAGGGTTTGTGGGAAATCCATGGCATCCCATAGAGCTTCCAGCCGGGGGAGTGAGAGCGTTGCGGGTTTATGTGGAAATTTCACCAAGTGCAACCGGTAGCTTTTTCCTGCTGGAGACTGATACAAAAGAGGCTGCAAGGAATGGCTGGGAGGTAGTACCAGAAAGGAAACACTATCGATTAAAATGTCCAAGAATGGATGTTGTTATTGTTCGGAACATTACCACATACCCAGTTATAATACCAGCCTGGAAAGAGGTAGCCTATTGTTACCCAGTGGAAACCATTAGCTCCTACCCTGTCAAGGTCGAGGAGAAAGAAACCAGACTTTCACTTGTATGATGCTGATAGTCCTGCAGAGCACAAACAAGTGCTAGGAGAGCACCTAATGGAATACGAAGATGTTTTCTCATCTGATGACATGGATGCTGGGTATGCTAAAAGTATTCAGCACAGTATTCGCCAGATAGCACCCCATTAAGAGAAAGATCCAGGTGCATACCTCTTAAAGATCTGGATGATGTTCCAGAGTGCTTGCACAAAATGAAAGATCAAAGCATCATTGTTGAGTCTAAAAGCCCGTATGCATCCCCAATAGTGGTGGTCAGAAAGAAAAATGGTGGAGTACGAATATGTATTGATTATAGGACTCTAAATCTGTGAACGGTCCCAGATCAATACACGCTACCTCGCATTGAGGAAACTCTTGATGCCCTGCAAGGTAGCAAATGGTTTACAGTAATGGATTTAAGATCCGAGGAAAGAAGGTCTGAAACTCTGCTCGCTCTTCAGTAAACTTTGTGGGTCACATAGTATCTGCAGAAGGGTCAGTGTAGGCTTATGCAGACCCACAAAAGCCATACATTTTGCATGTAGATGCCAGCTATGATGGATTAGGAAGAGTCCTACATCAGGAGTACCCAGGGGGACTAAGGCCTGTTGCTTATATTAGTCGCAGTCTAAGCCCAGCAGAAAGGAATTATCGTGTTCACAAACTAGAATTTCTTGCCCTGAAGTGGGCTATTGTTGAAAAGCTGCATGATTACTTGTATGGGGCTCAGTTTGAGGTAAGAACTGACAACAACCCCCTCACTTATGTTTTGACTACAGCTAAGCTGGATGCTACTGGTTATAGGTGGCTTGCTGCCTTGTCAAATTACCAATTCACTCTCAAGTACAAGCCAGGGCCCAAAAATATTGGGGCTGATGCTCTCTCTAGGCTTCTGGGTTGCCAGTGAACTTAGAAGAAAGTGAATGGGAGGAAGTACCTGGGCCTATTGTGGATGTCTACGGTGCTACAGCGGCTGTACAAGGAGACAATATTGTTTTCTCTGACTTACGAGTTATTGACTCCTTGGGAGCTGGTATCCCAAACATGTATTGTTGCCCCACCACTTTAGGGGTACCAGAAAACATCCAGCTGCAAGAGAAAGGTATGATCCTTCTACAAAAGAGAGATCCAGTAATCAGACATGTTAGAGAGTCTGTTTTCTGCAAAGATCCTAATTACATGAGAAAAACCCTACCTGAGCAGAGTACCTGCTATCTTAAAGAATGGGATAAACTCAAAATAATTGATGGACTTTTATACAGGGTACATTTGTTCCATGATCATCCTGGAAGGAGACAGCTAGTGCTCCCTCATGTCTACAGAAAATATGTTTTGAGAAGTTTGCACGACCAACATGGACATCTAGGAGTTGAAAAAACCTACGGACTAATGCAAGACCATTTCTTTTGGTCAAGAATAAGGGAATCTGTTGTGGACTATTGCCGCCGTTGTGAGATGTCTACAAAGGAAAACTTTCCCTACTCAAGCTGCTCCTATGGGACACTTGAAAAGTTCTGGTCCAATGGATTTAGTGTGTATGGACTTTTTGTGTATTGACAAGGACAGCAGTAGTGTGGGAAATGTTTTGATTGTGAATGATCACTATACTCGGTATGCTCAAGCCTATCCCACCAAAGATCAGAAAGCAATAACTGTAGCTAAAGTGTTTCCAAAGCGAGCAAAGCCCTTTCTTGTATTAAGAGAGGTATGGACTCCAGAGAGAGAGATATCATTTTGCCCCTGTTCAAATCATTAGTAAGACCTCATCTGGAATATGCAGTTCAGTTTTGGGCACCAGTTCTCAAAAAGGATATCGGGGAACTGGAGAAAGTGCAGAGAAAGGCAACCAAACTGATAAGAGGCATGGAGGAGATCAGCTATGAGGAAAGATTAGAGAAACTGAATGTATTCACTCTTGAGAAGAGGAGAATAAGGGGGGATATGATCAACATGTTCAAATATATAAGGGGTCCATATAGTGAACTTGGTGTTGATTTATTCATTTTACGGTCAACACAGAGGACAAGGGGGCACTCTTTATGCCTAGAGGAAAAGAGATTTCATCTCCAAATACGGAAAGGTTTCTTCACAGTAATGCCCTGTACACACGATAGGATTTTCCGATGGAAAATGTGTGATAGGACCTTGTTGTCGGAAATTCCGACCGTGTGTAGGCTCCATCACACATTTTCCATAGGAATTTCCGACACACAAAGTTTGAGAGCTTGCTATAAAATTTTCTGACAACAAAATCTGTTGTCAGAAATTCCGATTGTGTATACACAAATCCGACGCACAAAGTGCCACGCATGCTGAGAATAAATTAAGAGACGAAAGCTATTGGCTACTGGCCTGTTTTTAGTCCCGACGTACATGTTTTACGTAACTGCGTTCAGAACGATCGGATTTTCCGACAACTTTGTGTGACCATGTGTATGTAAGACAAGTTTGAGCCAACATCCGTCGGAAAAAATCCATGGATTTTGTTGTCGGAATGTCCGATCAATGTCCGACTGTGTGTACAGGGCATGAGAGCTGTGAAAATGTGGAATAGACTCCCGCCAGAGGTGGTTCTGGCCAGCTCAGTAGATTGCTTTAAGAAAGGCCTGGATACTTTCCTAAATGTACATAATATAACTGGGTACTAGCATTTATAGGTAAACTTGATCCAGGGAAAATCCGATTGCCTCTTGGGGGATCAGGAAGGAATTTTTCCCCTGCTGTAGCAAACTGAAACATGCTCTGCTGGGGTTTTTTGCCTCTGGATCAGCTGTGGGTATAGAAATGGGTATATTGGATTGTACGTTATATTTTTTTTTTATGGTTGAACTGGATAGACTTGTGTCTTTTTTCAACCTGACTATGTTGTGGGAGAAATTTTTTGTTCATTATGGATTGCCAAATTGACTTCACTCTGACCAGGAGCGGGACTTTGAAAGTCGTCCAATTAAAGAGCTGTTAACATTGCTTAACATCGACAAGAGCCGCACCACATCTTATCATCCAGAGGGTGATGCTCTCCCTGAACGTTTCAATCGCACCTTGTTGAACATGTTGGGTACCCTCCCTAATGGTGCTAAGCAAACCTGGAGCCGACATGTTGGAGCTATGGTACATGCCTACAATTGTACCAGACATGAATCAACTGGTTTCTCTCCATATTTTCTCATGTTTGGGAGAGAAGACCGTCCCCCTATTGACATTCAGTTGGGTGTGTCTACTGATGAAGTGAAAAATAGAAATCACTACCAGTATGTGGAACGACTTAAACAGAGTTTAAAAGAGGCCTATCAAATGGCTGAGGAAAATGCTGCAAAAATAAATGCTGCAAATAAAAGGTGTTTTGATGCCAAAGTTTGTTACAAAGACTTACAACCTGGTGATAAAGTGCTTCTCCGCAATTTGGGACCTTCAGCCAAACATAAATTAGCTGATAGCTGGTGAAATGAGTTGTTTGAAGTTCTAGGAAAACTTCTTAGAATTCCAGTCTACAGGATTCGAGGACCTGAGGGTCGGATCAAAGCCTAGCATAGGAATCACTTGCTTCCAGTACCACAAGTTGCTACTGCTGATGAGGAGCCACAATCTGATATTGTCACAGATTCTAATGATGTGCCTTGCGCAGACTGTGGAGACCAGAGTGATGACACTGACTGGTTTACACCTCCACCAGAGTCACCTGTACAGGTTCCTTCACCTATTACTGATGGGGGCCTTCCTCAGAGGGGAGGTCTGAACCCAGCTACTCCTGTTTTTGAACCAACAGCCCAAAACTTTGAGCCCACAGTTCCCAGCATGGTTGGAGCACCAAGTTTTCCCACTAATGCTGTCCCAGAGTTATCTGGACTATGAATGAGGGCTTGAGGAGAGGAGGTCGTGTTCGACTACCTCCACCAACGTTTACTTATGACACCTTGGGAAGACCCTGCTATGCTGTACAGAACTATGTACAACCTCATTTTCTGATGGAAATGATTGCAGCTCACTAGACTGATTAGCATGATGCCTATTTGTTACTAACCATATTTCAATGGCAGCTAATCTCTGTAATAGATTGCTTCTGGAGAAGTGGTCTGCAGAAGGTGACAACCATGTTAACTTTTGCTATATTTTCAGTGTATAATCTTGCCGGGTTGGAAGGATTTTCAGCAGGGGGAGATTTCTTTGCCCATTAACTAGGTGTATACTCTTGTTATGCAGTGTTTGTTTGCCCTTTTCCAATATGGTTGCTATGCTCTCTCTCTCAACAAGGATGAGGTCATCAAGAAAAGCAGAGGATGGCAAGGGTTTTTTGTGGGTAAGTGCGTGAAGAGAGAGATATGTGGAGAGGAGAACAGTGAATTCTTGCTAAGGGAGAAAGACTGTAAGTACTGCAGCTTCACCTCACTGAGAGATACATCGAGACTGTTAATGATTTCATGTTCCTGTTTGTAAAATACTTTATGTTGGATGGTTCACTGAATGTTATTTCTTCAATACATGGACTTTCAAATACAATACTGTGTGAATTACTGTCTATGTGAAGATATATTTCTCAATTGGGATTTCACTTGTTATTCACAAGCCCCAATTGAGTGGAGGCTGTTCTTGTTAAAGATCCTGTCCTGATCACACAGATTATGAAGACTCTGCTCCTAAATACTATACTATACTATGGGGAGGGGCCAGGACGGAGTGTTAGGCAGCAGCAGCTATCTGTGCTGGGACGGTCTCTATAACCTCATTGCTACATCCTTTACCTATTGTTTTATCCAGTTTATATGCCTCTTCTGAGTGGTGCACTAACACACCCTCAAAATGTGAGTACCCCCTTCTGGGGGAGAATGTTTTATCTGACCTTGTTAATAAACACTTTTTAAACATTATCACACCATATGGTTCCTTTCTCTTTTTGCCTATGATTTGAGCCTATGCTGGAGCCTGTTTTCCTGTGATCCATACTGAGCCCTGGGTGGCTCAAAAGCCTTTGCTGACTCTGTCTAGCGACTTTCCCCATTCCCTAAGGTGAGCGTTTTACCTTGGGGGGGGTCACCTTTTGTTTCACCATCGCATGATATGTGGCACACGGAATCGCAGCACATTTGAAAACATCATCACTGAAGCACAGTTGTCATCACTTTCATTAAGGACTTTTGTGTTTAATATATGTCTATTTTATGATGGACGATTAAATATATGTATTGTGTGACACTCTGCACTTTTTGGCTGGCACATGTCATTTTTCAGCTTTTGTTTGAATATATGAATCATTTATGAATTAATGTTATTTATTTTATTATTTATTTGTTTATTGCACTTTTAGCACCTGGTTTGCACTGATTCATTTTGGAGCATTTTTGTTGATATTACCATTTCACATGCTCACTGCACCGTTTATTTGTGCACATTAAGTTTGTTTATCTTGGGGGATATAGCACATATTGGGGTTATATTATTTTATACTCTGTTGTATATGCACTGTATCTCTGTGTGCCAGGATTAGGGCACGGATAGCACACTCTAGCGCAGTGTTTCTCAACTCCAGTCCTCAAGGCGCCCCAACAGGTCATGTTTTCAGGCTTTCCATTATTTTGCACAGGTGATTTGATTAGCTTCACTGCCTTAGTAATTACCACAGCCATTTCATCTGAGGGAAATCCTGAAAACATGACCTGTTGGGGCGCCTTGAGGACTGGAGTTGAGAAACACTGCTCTAGCGCATCATATTTATTTATTTATTTAATATTTCACACGCATTACAAGGCGTGATTCATGTATGCGGCTGTGTAGTGCTTACTTTTTGCACTAGGTTAATTTAGGCTTAGGAATTTTTCTTTGTTCATTTGGGTGGAGAGAGAGACATATGGAGAGGAGAACAGTGAATTCTTGCTAAGGGAGAAAGACTGTAAGTGCTTCAGCTTCACCTCACTGAGAGATACATAGAGACCGTTAATGATTTCATGTTCCTGTTTGGAAAATACTTGGATGGTTCACTGAAGGTTATTTCTTCAATACATGGACTTTCAAATACAATGCTGTGTGGATTACTGTCTAACTGATATATTTCTAAATTGGGATTTCACTTGTTATTCACAAGCCCCAACTGAGTGGAGGCACTGTGCTTGTTAAAGATCCTGTCCTGATTACACAAATTGTGAAGACTCTGCTCCTAAATACTATACAGGTGGTGCCATCATACCTCAGTAGCCACAGAGAGAGAAAAATACTGCTACGCATCCTTCAGCAAAGCATACAGTTTAAATTTACCACAGGCATAAGGTACAGACGTAGACATACATCCAGCACAGTCAAAAAGGTACAATATTCATAGAAATTATGGTTAAACACAACATAGGGAGTTGTATTTGGTCTCTGACAGTGTAAGATTGATATACCCTCAGAGATGGTAAAAAAAAAACCCAACCCCTGAGATTTCCACATGTAGGTAATGCTTCCAATAGAAGAGAAACAACAAAGAAATTGTATGCTGAGAAGACTGATTTTCCAAACTGAATACACATGTGACCATGTGTGTAGTATAGTCTCAGGAGTATTGGAAATCATTCCAATAAAACCATGTTTTCTGCAAATGCTTCTCTTTTTGTTCAGAACAGCTGTCAATCATTCTATAACATCAATCTCGCTCATCACTGCTATCCATTGTTCAGTTGTCGGGGGGTCATAACTTCTCCATCTCTGCAGAATGCACACTTTAGTAGCATTGCGTAAATGAATCAGGAAAAAGTTCTTGTTATCTTGACTTGAAAGTGAGATGATGTGTAACAAGAATGCCTCAGGGTGAATGTCCAAAGTGATATCAGTGAGTTTTTAGATCAGTCTATTAATATATTCCCAAAACTGAGGTATACGGGGGCATGACTAAAAGATATGGAGCAGGGTGCTGGTGTCCTGATGACAATGCCAACCCAGGGTAGAGACTGATGGGAAGATCTTGTGTAAAAGATAGGGAGTCCTATACCATTGAAACAACAATTTATAACTCAAACCACTAGAGATGGAGGCTCTATTGGCGAAAAAAAGGACATGATCTCTCTGCTTCTCTGTAAGGATCCTAATCAGGTGTCTTTCCTAATCCCACAAAAAGGGAGGGGAGTGATTTGCAGGGGGTTGTTCACTAAGAAATACAAGATCGATAATGTGTGACAAAGTGGTAAAGTGCTCAAACAACGATGCTCAAATGAAGAAATTGCAACTAATGACCCATTCCGCAACTGAATAGTGGTCAAGAAATTTCATTTTTTTGTAGCTCGCCAGTGGTCCACTGGAGCGGAGATCATCTCCTGAATTTCCAAAACAGTCTGCCAGTGACCCCCATGCATATAATGTTTGGTTCTGAATTGATTGGTTAGGAGGAAAGCCTTAAAATTTAAATCTATCTGACCAGGCACAAATTCTCAGGCACCAAATACTGGATACATAAAAGTAGGTGTCTGTGAAAAAGTCCCGAGCATCTTGCCTTAGTCAGGACTGCTAAGGTAATTTCTATCAAGGGGTGTGATTTTATTTTGTGCGGTATAGATGAACACTAGGGATGAGCTTCGTGTTCGAGTCGAACCCATGTTCGACTCGAACATCGGCTGTTCGATCGTTCGCCGAATTGCGAACGTTATGGGCCGTTCGCGCTAAATTCGTGTGGCGCGTCACGGCCCATAATTCACTGCGGCATCGCAGTGCATTGCTGGCTGATGATTGGCCAAGCATGCACTATGACCCGCATGCTTGGCCAATCACAGCGCTGTCAGTAGAGAGAGCTGTAATTGGCCAAAGCCAGGGTGGCTTTGGCCAATTACGGCTCAGGGCATTTAGTACACACCCCACACTATATAAGGCCGCCTGCACGGCGGCCCTGTGTAGTGTGTGTTCCGGTGTGCTGAGAGATAGAGAGAGAGAGAGACAGTGTCATTTGATTTGAGTTAGATAGATTAGGCAGAACAGTCAGTCAGTTAGCTGCACTTACAGTGTATTGTGTATATATATGCATCCCAGGTGTTGCATATATATATATACACTGTATTCAGTTTAGCTAGATCCGTTCCTGTTATCTTCTATCTAGACTATTTACATTTAATGCAGTGCGTCCTGCTCACAGTGTTCAGCTAGATCCGTTCCTGTTATCTTCTAGACTATTTACATTTAGTGCAGTGCGTCCTGCTCACAGTGTTCAGCTAGATCCGTTCCTGCTATTTACATTTAGTGCAGTGCGTCCTGCTCACAGTGTTCAGCTAGATCCGTTCCTGTTAAATTCCTACTGACCGGCAGGCTTGTCTGGTTACAGTATATAAAGCTACCTGAAGAAAATTACAGGTGTTCTATTTGATCCTATTAGTACCACGGTCAGGCAGCTAGACTATTTACATTTAGTACAGTGTGTCCTGCTCACAGTGTTCAGCTAGATCCGTTCCTGTTAAATTCCTACTGACCGGCAGGCTTGTCTGGTTACAGTATATAAAGCTACCTGAAGAAAATTACAGGTGTTCTATTTGATCCTATTAGTACCACGGTCAGGCAGCTAGACTATTTACATTTAGTACAGTGTGTCCTGCTCACAGTGTTCAGCTAGATCCGTTCCTGTTATCTTCCTACTGACAGGCAGGCTTGTCTGGTTACAGTATATAAAGCTACCTGAAGAAAATTACAGGTGTTCTATTTGATCCTATTAGTACCACGGTCAGGCAGCTAGACTATTTACATTTAGTACAGTGTGTCCTGCTCACAGTGTTCAGCTAGATCCGTTCCTGTTAAATTCCTACTGACCGGCAGGCTTGTCTGGTTACAGTATATAAAGCTACCTGAAGAAAATTACAGGTGTTCTATTTGATCCTATTAGTACCACGGTCAGGCAGCTAGACTATTTACATTTAGTACAGTGTGTCCTGCTCACAGTGTTCAGCTAGATCCGTTCCTGTTATCTTCCTACTGACAGGCAGGCTTGTCTGGTTACAGTATATAAAGCTACCTGAAGAAAATTACAGGTGTTCTATTTGATCCTATTAGTACCACGGTCAGGCAGCTAGACTATTTACATTTAGTACAGTGCGTCCTGCTCACAGTGTACAGCTAGATCCGTTCCTGTTATCTTCCTACTGACAGGCAGGCTTGTCTGGTTACAGTATATAAAGCTACCTGAAGAAAATTACAGGTGTTCTATTTGATCCTATTAGTACCACGGTCAGGCAGCTAGACTATTTACATTTAGTACAGTGCGTCCTGCTCACAGTGTTCAGCTAGATCCGTTCCTGTTATCTTCCTACTGACAGGCAGGCTTGTCTGGTTACAGTATATAAAGCTACTTGAAGAAAATTACAGGTGTTCTATCCCAGCTTAGTGCAGCTACAGGCCATTAGTATGTCTGGAAGGCCAAGAAGGAGAGGCAGACAGTCACAAGCCAATAAGAGAGGGCAAGCAGGCTCTGTGTCTAGTGCTGGTCGTGGAGACGGTGCATCCTCATCAGCACGTGGCCATGGGACACGCTTGGCCTTTTTTTCGGCAGCTGGCCATGTTGAGCCGCAACATGCGGAAGACTTGGTCGAGTGGATGACCAAGCCGTCCTCATCCTCCTCATCCTCTCTCACCCATGCCCAGGGTGCTTTGTCTGGCAAAGCAGCGGCCTCTTCCCTCAGCTCAATGTCATCAGTGACTCCTTCCCTAGCTCCACCATGTCCTCATGAGGATTCCCTCGAACTGTTTGACCACAGTGTTGGGTACATGCTCCAGGAGGATGCCCAGCGTTTGGAAGGCTCTGATGACGATACTGAGCTCGATGAAGGCAGTAACATGAGCGCGGACAGAGGGGGTGCCCAAGAAGGACAGCAATCTGGCAGTCATGCTCCCCCTGCTGCAGCATACTGCCAGGTTTGCTCCAGTGATGAGGAGGGAGGGGATGATGAGGTCACTGACTCAACGTGGGTGCCTGATAGGAGAGAGGAGGAGGAGGAGGAGGAGGAGGAGGAGGAGGAGGAGGAGGAGGAGGAGGCGGCAGCACATCACCAACGAGGCAGGATGCCCTCCAGGGGCCAGCCTAAGGGCAGCACATTGACTGCATCACACCCCAAAGCTCCACATGTGCAGGGCGCTGCAGTCTCTGCGCGTTATTCAAAAAGTTCTTTGGTGTGGGCCTTTTTTGAGACGAGTGCATCAGATCGCACCGCTGCTATTTGCAACATATGTCTCAAGCGTATCTCGCGTGGCCAAAATATCTCCCGCTTGGGTACCACATGCTTGACCAGACATATGTTGACCTGCCATGCAGTTCGTTGGCAAGCGTATCTAAAAGACCCACACCAAAGAACAAAGAGGATCTCTCCTTGCTCCTCATCAGCTGAGATTTCCAACCCCACTAGACCTTCAGTCCTCTCTGAGACCTACAGTGAGAGGAATGAAGGTGTAGAATTAGGTGTGTCACAGCCAAGTACTTGTGGGCAATCTGCTTTTGGTACACCGACGTCAGATTGTACCAGGCAAATTTCCCTGCCCCAGCTGCTGCACCGCCGAAAGAAGTTTGCTCCCAGCCATCCACATGCCCAGCGGTTGAATGCTAGCTTGGCAAAATTGCTAGCACTTCAACTGCTGCCTTTTCAGTTGGTAGACTCTGCCCCCTTCCGTGAGTTTGTGGAATGTGCGGTTCCTCAGTGGCAGGTACCCAAACGCCACTTTTTCTCACGGAAGGCGATTCCGGCTCTCTACCGGCATGTGGAAGGCAATGTCCATGCCTCGCTGGACAGGGCGGTCAGCGGTAAGGTGCATATTACCGCTGACTCATGGTCCAGCAGGCATGGACAGGGACGTTACCTAAGTTTCACGGCGCATTGGGTGACTCTGCTGGCAGCTGGGAAGGATGCAGGACAAGGTGCAGTAGTGTTGGAGGTTGTTCCGCCACCACGCCTCCAAAATGCTGATTGTGACACACCTCTCTCCTCCACCCCCTCCTCTTCTTCTTCCTCCATGGCCTCTTCCTCGGAACCAGCGGTGCTCCGTAGGCGTTCAAGGGGCTACGCAAGTACGCAGGCCAAAAGATGCCATGCGGTGCTTGAGCTGGTGTGCTTGGGGGACAGGAGCCACACTGGGGCAGAGGTTCTGTCAGCTCTGCAGGGGCAGGTTCAGAGGTGGTTGACGCCACGCCAACTTAAGGCAGGAATGGTGGTTTGCGACAATGGCACCAACCTCCTCTCTGCCCTCCGACAGGGACAAATGACCCATGTGCCCTGTTTGGCTCACGTCCTTAACTTGGTGGTGCAGCGGTTCTTGGGCAGGTACCCGGGCTTACAGGATGTCCTGAGGCAGGCCAGGAAAGTCTGTGTGCATTTCCGCCGGTCATATAATGCCAGTGCTCGGCTGACGGACCTCCAAAAGGAGTTTAACCTGCCCAAGAACCGCCTAATCTGTGACATGCCCACCAGGTGGAACTCAACGTTGGCCATGCTGCAGCGGCTGCACACGCAGCAGAGGGCCATCAATGAGTACCTGTGCGACTATGGCACCAGGACAGGGTCAGGGGAGCTTGGTTTTTTTTCCCCACGCCAGTGGGCCATGATCAGGGATGCATGCACTGTCCTGTCACCATTCGAGGAGGCCACGAGGATGGTGAGCAGTGACAGTGCATGCATCAGTGACACTGTCCCCCTTGTCCACCTGTTGGAGCACACGCTGCGTGGAATAATGGACAGGGCACTTGAGGCAGAACAGAGGCAGGAAGAGGAGGACTTCCTTAGCTCTCAAGGCCCCCTTTATCCAGACAGTGTTCCTGCGTGCCCGCCGATCACACAGGAAGAGGACGAGGAGGAAGAGGAGGAGGAGGAAGATTGTGTCAGTATGGAGGTGGAGCCTGGCACTCAGCATCAGCAGCAGTCTTTAAGGGATCAGTCCCAAGAAACACATGGACTTGTACGTGGCTGGGAGGAGGTGGCTGCGGACCATGTCGTTCTTAGTGACCCAGAGGACTCCGGACCGAATGCCTCAGCAAACCTACGCTGCATGGCCTCCCTGATCCTGCAAAGCCTGCGTAAGGATCCTCGTATTCGTGGTATCAAGGAGAAGGACCAATACTGGCTGGCAACCCTCCTTGATCCACGTTACAAGGGTAAGGTTGCGGACCTTATCTTGCCATCGCAGAGGGAGCAGAGGATGAAACATCTTCGGGAGGCCTTGCAGAAAGGTCTGTGCAACGCGTTCCCAGAGACTGGGAGGTTACAAACTCCTGTTTCTGGACAACGTGTTGCTGAGGCTTCGGTCAGTCAAAGAAGGAGCGGTGGAGAAGGTGGCCGTCTGACCGATGCGTTCAGACAATTTTTTGGTCCGCAGCCCCAAGGTATGATCGGTTCCAGCAACCATCGCCAGCGTCTGTTTTACATGGTGCAGGAATACCTAGGGGCAAGATCAGACTTGGACACCTTTCCCACCGAAAATCCTCTGGGTTACTGGGTCTTGAGGATGGATCACTGGCCAGAGCTTGCACAGTATGCAATTGAGCTACTGGCCTGTCCTGCATCCAGCGTTCTTTCGGAACGCACATTCAGTGCTGCTGGAGGCGTGGTAACCGATCACAGGGTGCGTCTGTCCACCGACTCGGTCGATCGGCTGACCTTCATAAAAATGAATGAGTCTTGGATCACCACCAGCTACCAAGCACCTGATGCTGATGTAACCGAATAATTTTTTTTGAAATCTCAGATCCCTTCAAAGACTGCCTATGCTGATGCTGAGTGACTATCCCTGAGTAATTATCCTCTTCCTCCTCAATCATCACGCTGATAGCTTGTAAGAACATTTTTGGTTCTGGGCGCCACCACCAGTGCCTAAGGCACAATTTTTCAGCCCCTGTTTAACAGGGGCGTGTAATTACAATTTTTGATGTAATACTTTGCAGCAGGGCTCGTTCCTGCATTCCAACTAGAGTGTCTGTGAGGGGTTGCAGTGTTGTGGCACCAGCACCAGTGCCTAGGGCCCAATTTTTCTGCCCCTGTCTAACAGGGGCGTGTAATTACAATTTTTGATGCAATACTTTGCAGCAGGGCTCGTTCCTGCGTTCCAACTAGAGTGTCTGTGAGGGGTTGCAGTGTTGTGGCACCAGCACCAGTGCCTAAGGCCCAATTTTTCTGCCCCTGTCTAACAGGGGCGTGTAATTACAATTTTTGATGCAATACTTTGCAGTAGGGCTCGTTCCTGCGTTCCAACTAGAGTGTCTGTGAGGGGTTGCAGTGTTGTGGCACCAGCACCAGTGCCTAAGGCCCAATTTTTCTGCCCCTGTCTAACAGGGGCGTGTAATTACAATTTTTGAAGCAATCATTTGCAGCAGGGCTCGTTCCTGCGTTCCAACTAGAGTGTCTGTGAGGGGTTGCAGTGTTGTGGCACCAGCACCAGTGCCTAAGGCCCAATTTTTCTGCCCCTGTCTAACAGGGGCGTGTAATTACAATTTTTGAAGCAATAATTTGCAGCAGGGCTCGTTCCTGCGTTCCAACTAGAGTGTCTGTGAGGGGTTGCAGTGTTGTGGCACCAGCACCAGTGCCTAAGGCCTAATTTTTCAGCTGCTGTTCAACAGGGGCATGTAATTACAATTCTTGATCTAATATTTCACAGCAGGGCCCTGTGAGGGCTTACAGTGTTGTGGCCACAGCAACACCTAAGGCCCAAATTTCTGCTGAGTATATAGGGCAGGACCCTACTTTCAAACATCTAACTTACAAACGACTCCTACTTGCAAACGGAAGGAGACAACAGGAAGTGAGATGAAATCTACCCCTAGGAAGGGAAATTCTCTCCTGTAAGAGTTAATATGGGAAAACAAGTTCTCCTTTCCACTGATGCTTTCCAATCCTTGTTCCACAAAAAAACCCAAATTTTCAAAAAACATTTTTCATTGGGACAAAAAAGTGAGGTGAAATCTTCTGAAGAGGAGGAAAGACAGCAAAACAAATGTCACAGGGGTGATAACCCTTCCCTATGTTTTCCAAAAAGCTTAGAAAAGATTTTTTGGCTGGAGCTAAACACGTTAAAAATGTTCAAAATTACAAACAGATTCTACTTAACAACAAACCTACAGTCCCTGTCTTGTTTGCACCGCCTGTATACTGCTGTTCAGAGTATATAGGGCCTGGTGGCCCCACACCTTTCCTTATTTTAATTTGGGTGCGGGGTTCCCCTTAATATCCATACAAGACCCAAAGGGACTGGTAATGGACTGGGGGGTACCCATGCCGTTTGTCTCACTGATTTTCATCCATATTGCCATGACCCGACATGACATTAAACCCGCAAGCAGTTTTAAATGAGATTTTTTCCTTTAAAAATGACATTTGGTGCAGGGACTGTTCTAAACATGGGAAACACGCGTCACTTTACAGGCATACTATAGACACCCCCCAGGTACGATATTTAAAGGAATATTTCACTTTTTTTTTTTTACTTTAAGCATCATTAAAATCACTGCTCCCGAAAAAACGGCCGTTTTTAAAAGTTTTTTTTGCATTGATACATGTCCCCTGGGGTAGGACCCGGGTCCCCAAACCCTTTTTAGGACAATACCATGCAAATTAGCCTTTAAAATGAGCACTTTTGATTTCGAACGTTCGAGTCCCATAGACGTCAATGGGGTTCTAACGTTCGTGCGAACTTTCGGTCCGTTCGCGGGTTCTGGTGCGAACCGAACCGGGGGGTGTTCGGCTCATCCCTAATGAACACTGCCATCGGAGAGTCTGTAATGGCAGGGGAGACATATCCTGCTCTTTGGCCAACCCAACCCTTTTCAGTGGCCTGTTTGATCCAATCAAAGATGCAGGACATATGAACAGCATAGTAATATTTGAAGGGGTGATACCCCCCTCTCCTTTGGTAAAGTCAAAAGTTGTCAAGTAATCTGCTTTGTTTTGTGGCCTCAAATAAAGTTTAAGAATTCCACTTTCATCACCCAAAGGAATGATCAAGGTATAGTCATGGGGAGTATCTGCAGAAGATACAAACGTTTAGAAAGTAACATCATTTTCAAAATACTATTTCTCCCAAACCATGTAAATGTTTGTTTGTGCCAATGTTTCAAGAACAGTCTGGCTGATGCTAATCACTGGGGGGAAATTTTCCCTAAATATCTCTGTAAGGGAAGAGGTCAGGTATATGCCTAAATATTTAATCTTCTTTTATGGCTAATGAAACAGACATTATCCTGAAGCTGGTGCAATGTGTCTAGAGGTAGATTTATATCCAGGGCTTCAGACTTATGCACATTGCTCATATAGTTAGAAAAATCAGCATATGTGCATAATTCTTGTAAATGTTTGGGAATAGTTGTTTTTGGGTTAGCAACAAAAAGGATCAGATCATTAGCCTAAGCTTCTACTTTGTGGTGAGTTCTCAAGTTATGGAGACCTCTAATATCCAGGTTATTTCTTATCCAGCAACAACGATTCCTGTACCAGTACAAAAAATGAGGGGAGATAAGGGGCACCCCTGTCTCGTTCCATTACTTAAGAAAAATTTAGTTGAGAGGGCTTTATTGGCTCTGGTCGAAGTAAATTGCATTGATCCAGGTGCAAATGTTTGTCCCGAGACTGATGTATCACAGAACCTGCCTCAAGAAGGACCCATTGGATCTGATCAAAGGCCTTCTCTGCACCGGCCGAAATTAGCAAAGACAGAATGTCTTTGAAACTGGCCAAGTGGATAAAATTTAGTGCTCTACAAGTGATGTCCCTTGCCTCATGAGCAGGGATAAAACCCACTTGATCATTGTGGACTAGCAAAGGTATAAGAGGGAGGAGACCATTAGCTAAAATTTTCCACATCCACATTTAATAAAGAGATGGGGTGATAGTTTGCACAGTCTGTGCCACCGTTCCCTTCCTTGGGAAATAGTGTAATGGGTGCCTGAAGCATAGCTTTTTCGCAATGGTGCATTCTTCAACTGAGTGTTACTGGACCAGGTGAGGTATGAGGTGTGTGGAAAAAAATTTGATATTAGAGAATCGGGAACCCGTCGGGTCCTGGAGCCTGTCCTATCTCCATATTTTGTATCTCCTTCATCACTCCAGATTCAGTAGTGGGGCCTTGCAGTGCCTTATTGTCCTGAGTGGATGGATGTGGGAGGCCCAAAGTGCAAGAATACCTGTCTGACTGCAAGGGCCAGACAGATTGGGGCTCTGGGGTAAATTTTACAGTTTCCCATAGTAATCCCTGAAACAATTTGCAATATCCTTGTGGAGTTTAATGCTCTTGAGGAGATACTTGTCATGAATCTGCAGTAATATTCATGTGTGTTTGTCTGCTTACCTCTCTGTTGTGTTCAGCTTAGAGACTGATCGCTGTTCACCTGTGTGCTTAAGTAATCTTCCCTGAAGCATGGCCCCACCCCAGCCTCTAACAGGAAACACTATATTAACCTGTGCACTGCAAGCCAAGCCTTGCTGATCAACATTTGTGTTAGGTGTTCCTGTGTCATTCGTGCTGTGTGCTCTTTGTTTGTTTTCCGTGTACCGACTTGGCTTTCTCCTGACCATCCCTGCCTGCCTTTTATCCCGAACTTCGGCTTGTCTTGACCTTCCCTGTCTGCTTGTTGTCCCAATCTTGGCCTACCTACTGACCATTCCTCATTGCCCTGTGCTGCTGCTCCCTCTCAACCTCCAGAGCTAGCCGTGAATGTGAGCTGGGAGACCCTAGGGGCCACGACCTGGAGTCAGCTGCAGCATAGTCCACCCTCACCATCAGAGGCTCTGGTGAAAACCTGCTGGCTCTTAGACCAAGTGCCTTGGGGAATCTTATACTCTAACTCCCTGTCCAGGATCGTGGCTGCGACCCTGTGTGGCTGCGTCCCAGAACCCTCAGCAGTCAGCTGTTGGGTCCACAACCTCCACGGGGTGTTCCAAGTCCCTTGGACCACAAGGAACCTAACAGTACTGTAGCAATGAAGGTCTTGTACCTAATCTCCCGCAGGGCATGGGCAAGTGGCCTACCCAGTTTACCCCCAAATTGAGAGAAATGTCTCCAAAAATACATAGACTAGGGATGAGCCGAACACCCCCCGAACCTGCGAACGGACCGAAAATTTGCGCAAACATTGAAGTCTATGGGACTCGAATGTTCAAAATCAAAAGTGCTAATTTTAAAGGCTAATTTGCATGGTATTGTCCTAAAAAGGGTTTGGGGACCCGGGTCCTGCCCCAGGGGAAATGTATCAATGCAAAAAAAACTTTTAAAAACGGCCGTTTTTTTGGGAGCAGTGATTTTAATGATGCTTAAAGTAAAAAAAAAAGTGAAATATTCCTGTAAATATCGCACCTGGGGGGTTGTCTATAGTATGCCTGTAAAGTGGCGCGTGTTTCCCGTGCTTAGAACAGTCCTTGCACAAAATTACATTTTAAAAGAATAAAAGTCATTTAAAACTGCTTGCAGCTTTAATGTAATGTCGGATCCTGGCAATATGGATGAAAATCAGTGAGACAAATGACATGGGTACCCCCCAGTCCATTACCAGGCCCTTTGGGTCTTGTATGGATATTAAGGGGAACCCCGCACCCAAATTAAAAAAAGGAAAGGCGTGGGGCCCCCAGGCCCTATATACTCTAAACAGCAGTATACAGGCGGTGCAAACAAGACAGGGATTGTAGGTTTGTTGTTAAGTAGAATCTGTTTGTAATTTTGAACTGGTACATTTTTAAAGTGTAGCTCCAGCCAAAAAATCTATTTTAAGCTTTTTGGAAAACATAGGGAAGGGTTATCACCACTGTGACATTTGTTTTGCTGTCTGTGCACCTCTTCAGAAGATTTCACCTCACTTTCTGTCCCAATGACAAATGTTTTTTGACAATGTGGGGTTTTTAGTGAAACAAGGATTGTTGATAAAGCATCAGTGGAGAGGAGACATGTTTTTCCCATATTAACTCTTACAGGAGAGAATTTCCATTCTTAGGGGTAGATTTCATCTCACCTCCTGTTGTCTCCCTCTGTTTGCAAGTAGGAGTCGTTTGTAAGTTGGATGTTTGAAAGTAAGGGCCTGCCCTATATACTCTGCAGAAATTGGGGCCTTAGGCGTTGGTGTTGCCACAACACTGTAAGCCCTCACAGTTACTCTTGGTGGGTGGAGGAATGGGCCCTGCTATGAAATATTAGATCAAGAATTGTAATTACATGCCCCTGTTGAACAGGGTCAGAAAAATTGGGCCTTTGGTGGTGGTGCTGGTGCCACAACACTGTAAGTCCTCACAGTTACTCTTGGGGGGAGCTGGAACGGGCCCTCCTGTGAAATATTAGATCAAGAATTGTAATTACATGTCCCTGTTGAACAGGGGCAGAAAAATTGGGCCTTAGGCACTGGTGCCACAACACTGCAACCCCTCACAGATACTCTAGTTGGAGCGCAGGAACGAGCCCTGCTACAAAGTATTTCATCAAAAATTGTAATTACACTCCCCTATTAAACAGGGGCTGAAAAACTGGGCCTTAGCCACTGGTGACGGCGCTCAGAACCAAAAATATTCTTACAAGCTATCAGCATGATCATTGAGGAAGAAGAGGATAGTCACTCAGCATAACAGGATAATCACTCAGCATCAGCATAGGCAAGCTCTTGAAGGGATCTGACATTTAAAAAAAAATTATTTGGTTACATCAGCAGCAGGTGCTTGGTAGCTGGTGGTGATCCAAGACTGATTCATTTTTATGAAGGTCAGTCGATCGACGAAATCGGTGGACAGGCGCACCCTGTGATCGGTTACAAAGCCTCCAGCAGCAAAGAATGTGTGTTCCGAAAGAATGCTGGATGCAGGACAGACCAGTAGCTCAATTACATACTGTGCAAGCTCTGGCCAGTGATCCATCCTCAAGACCCAGTAACCCAGAGGATTTTCGGTGGGAAAGGAGTCCAAGTCTGATCTTGCACCTAGGTAATCCTGCACCATGTGAATCAGCTGGCGATGGTTGCTGGAACCAATCAGACCTTGGGTCTGCGGACTAAAAAATTGTCTGAACACATCGGTCAGATGGCCACCTTCTCCACCGCTCCTTCTGTGACTGACCTTAAGCCTCAGCAATAGGTTTTCCAGGAGGACCAGGAAATTGTAACCTCCCAGGCTCTGGAAATGCATTGCACAAACCTTTCTGCAAGGCCTCCCGAAGATGTTTCATTCTCTGCTCCCTCTGCGATGGCAAGATAAGGTCCGCAACCTTACCCTTGTAACGTGGATCAAGGAGGGTTGCCAGCCAGTAATCATCCCTCCCCTTGATACCACGAATACGAGAAAAGAACAGTGTGCAGTGGACGGCTGTCTCCCAGGGGCACGTTTCTTATTAAATTCTCAGTTTAACGGCTATATGCTGCCGGGCTCTATACGGTGACCTGTATTGTCCAAGCACAACTAGTGAGCTGTATATGGTGGACATCTTCTGGCGCCCTCTACATCCTCTATACTAGGACTAGGGATGAGCTTCGTGTTCGAGTCGAACCCATGTTCGACTTGAACATCGTCTGTTCGGCCATTCGCCGAATTGCGAACGATATGGGCCGTTTGCACCAAATTCGTGTGGCGCGTCACGGCCCATAATTCACTGCGGCATCGCAGTGCATTGCTGGCTGATGATTGGCCAAGCATGCACTATGACCCGCATGCTTGGCCAATCACAGCGCCGTCTGAATAGAGAGCCATAATTGGCCAAAGCCAAGGAGGCTTTGGCCAATTATGGCTCAGGGGTTTTAGTACACGCCCCACACTATAAAAGGCCGCCTGCACGGCGGCCTTGTGTAGTGTGTGTTCCGGCGTTCATAGATAGAGAGAGAGAGAGATAGACAGTGTCATTTGATTTGAGTTAGATAGATTAGGCAGAACAGTCAGTCAGTTAGCTGCACTTACAGTGTATTGTGTATATATATGCATCCCAGGTGTTGCATATATATATATATATATATATATATATATATATATATATATATACACTGTATTCAGTTTAGCTAGATCCGTTCCTGTTATCTTCTTACTGACAGGCAGGCTTGTCTTGTTACAGTATTTACAGCTACCTGAAGAAAATTGCTGGTGTTCCTTTGATCCTATTAGTACCACAGTCAGGCAGCTAGACTATTTACAGTTAGTGCAGTGCGTCCTGCTCACAGTGTTCAGCTAAAACTACAAGTTAGTGGGGTGCGTCCTGCTCACAGTGTTCAGCTAAACCTACAAGTTAGTGGGGTGCGTCCTGCTCACAATGTTCAGCTAAACCTACAAGTTAGTGTGGTGCGTCCACCTCACAGTGTTCAGCTAAATCTACAAGTTAGTGCGGTGCGTCCTGCTCACAGTGTTCAGCTAAAACTACAAGTTAGTGCGGTGCATCCACCTCACAGTGTTCAGCTAAACCTAGAAGTTAGTGCGGTGCGTCCTGCTCACAGTGTTCAGCTAAATCTACAAGTTAGTGCTGTGCGTCCTGCTCACAGTGTTCAGCTAAACCTACAAGCTAGTGTAGTGAGACCTCTGCACAGTGTTCTTCTAAAGCTACAAGTTAGTGCAGTGCGTCCTGCTCACAGTGTTCAGCTAGATCCGTTCCTGTTATCTTCTTACTGACAGGCAGGCTTGTCTTTTTACAGTATTTACAGCTACCTGAAGAAAATTGCTGGTGTTCTTTTGATCCTATTAGTACCACAGTCAGGCAGCTAGACTATTTACAGTTAGTGCAGTGCATCCTGCTCACAGTGTTCAGCTAAAACTACAAGTTAGTGTGGTGCGTCCACCTCACAGTGTTCAGCTAAACTTACAAGTTAGTGCGGTGCGTCCTGCTCAAAGTGTTCAGCTAAAACTACAAGTTAGTGCGGTGCGTCCACCTCATAGTGTTCAGCTAAACCTAGAAGTTAGTGTGGTGCGTCCACCTCACAGTGTTCAGCTAAACCTACAAGTTATTGTAGTGAGACCTCTGCACAGTGTTCATCTAAAGCTACAAGTTAGTGCAATGCATCCTGCTCACAGTGTTCAGCTAAAACTACAAGTTAGTGTGGGGCGTCCACCTCACCGTGTTCAGCTAAACCTACAAGTTAGTGCGGTGCGTCCTGCTCACAGTGTTCAGCTAAAACTACAAGTTAGTGCTGTGCGTCCTGCTCACAGTGTTCAGCCAAACCTACAAGTTAGTGTAGTGAGACTTCTGCACAGTGTTCATCTAAAGCTACAAGTTAGTGCAGTGCGTCCTGCTCACAGTGTTCAGCTAAAACTACAAGTTAGTGTGGTGCGTCCACCTCACAGTGTTCAGCTAAACCTAGAAGTTAGTGCTGTGCGTCCTGCTCACAGTGTTCAGCTAAACCTACAAGTTAGTGTAGTGAGACCTCTACACAGTGTTCATCTAAAGCTACAAGTTAGTGCAGTGCGTCCTGCTCACAGTGTTCAGCTAGATCCGTTCCTGTTATCTTCTTACTGACAGGCAGGCTTGTCTTGTTACAGTATTTACAGCTACCTGAAGAAAATTGCTGGTGTTCTTTTGATCCTATTAGTACCACAGTCAGGCAGCTAGACTATTTACAGTTAGTGCAGTGCATCCTGCTCACAGTGTTCAGCTAAAACTATAAGTTAGTGGGGTGCGTCCTGCTCACAGTGTTCAGCTAAACCTACAAGTTAGTGGGGTGCGTCCACCTCACAGTGTTCAGCTAAACCTACAAGTTAGTGCGGTGCATCCTGCTCACAGTGTTCAGCTAAAACTACAAGTTAGTGTGGTGCGTCCACCTCACAGTGTTCAGCTAAACCTACAAGTTAGTGCGGTGCGTCCTGCTCACAGTGTTCAGCTAAAACTACAAGTTAGTGCGGTGCGTCCACCTCACAGTGTTCAGCTAAACCTAGAAGTTAGTACGGTGCGTCCTGCTCACAGTGTTCAGCTAAACCTACAAGTTAGTGTAGTGAGACCTCTGCACAGTGTTCATCTAAAGCTACAAGTTAGTGCAGTGCATCCTGCTCACAGTGTTCAGCTAAAACTACAAGTTAGTGTGGTGCGTCCACCTCACAGTGTTCAGCTAAACCTGCAAGTTAGTGCGGTGCGTCCTGCTCACAGTGTTCAGCTAAAACTACAAGTTAGTGCGGTGCATCCACCTCATAGTGTTCAGCTAAACCTAGAAGTTAGTGTAGTGAGACCTCTGCACAGTGTTCATCTAAAGCTACAAGTTAGTGCAGTGCGTCCTGCTCACAGTGTTCAGCTAAAACTACAAGTTAGTGTGGTGTGTCCACCTCACAGTGTTCAGCTAAACCTAGAAGTTAGTGTGGTGCGTCCTGCTCACAGTGTTCAGCTAAAACTGCAAGTTAGTGTGGTGCGTCCACCTCACAGTGTTCAGCTAAACCTACAAGTTAGTGTAGTGAGACCTCTGCACAGTGTTCATCTAAAGCTACAAGTTAGTGCAGTGCGTCCTGCTCACAGTATTCAGCTAGATCCGTTCCTGTTATCTTCTTACTGACAGGCAGGCTTGTCTTGTTACAGTATTTACAGCTACCTGAAGAAAATTGCTGGTGTTCTTTTGATCCTATTAGTACCACAGTCAGGCAGCTAGACTATTTACAGTTAGTGCAGTGCGTCCTGCTCACAGTGTTCAGCTAAAACTACAAGTTAGTGTGGTGCGTCCTGCTCACAGTGTTCAGCTAAACCTACAAGTTAGTGGGGTGCGTCCACCTCACAGTGTTCAGCTAAACCTACAAGTTAGTGCGGTGCGTCCTGCTCACAGTGTTCAGCTAAAACTACAAGTTAGTGTGGTGCGTCCTCCTCACAGTGTCCAGCTAAACCTACAAGTTATTTTTTTGCGAGCTCTGCAGTGTTCAGCTAAAGCTACCTGTAGAAGGTTGGTGGTGTTTTCCTGATCCTATCACTACCGCAGGCAGCTAAAAAAGCTACAAGTTCGTTTTTTGCAAGCTCTGCACAGTGTTCAGCTAAAGCTACCTGTAGAAGGTTGGTGGTGTTCTCATACTACAGGCAGGCAGTTGATTTTGCTAGCTGCAGCATCAGTACATATATATATATATATATATATACCAGCTTAGTGCAGCTATAGGCCATTAGTATGTCTGGAAGGCCAAGAAGGAGAGGCAGACAGTCACAAGCCAATAAGAGAGGGCAAGCAGGCTCTGTGTCTAGTGCTGGTTGTGGAGACTGTGCATCCTCATCAGCACGTGGCCGTGGGACACGCTTGGCCTTTTTTTCGGCAGCTGGCTGTGTTGAGCCGCAACATGCGGAAGACTTGGTCGAGTGGATGACCAAGCCGTCTTCATCCTCCTCACCTCTCTCACCCATGCCCAGGGTACTTTGTCTGGCAAAGCAGCGGCCTCTTCCCTTGGCTCAATGTCATCAGTGACTCCTTCCCTAGCCCCACCATGTCCTCCTGAGGAGTCACTCGGTACATGCTCCAGGAGGATGCCCAGTGTTTGGAAGGCTCTGATGATGATACTGAGCTCGATGAAGGCAGTAACGTGAGCACGGACAGAGGGGGTGCCCAAGAAGGACAGAAATCTGGCAGTCATGCTCCCCCTGCTGCAGCATACTGCCAGGTTTGCTCCAGTGATGAGGAGGGAGGGGATGATGAGGTCACTGACTCAACGTGGATGCCTGATAGGAGAGAGGAGGAGGAGGAGGCACATCACCAACGAGGCAGGATGCCCTCCAGGGGCCAGCCTAAGGGCAGCACACTGACTGCATCACACCCCAAAGCTCCACATGTGCAGGGCGCTGCAGTCTCTGCACGTTATTCCAAAAGTTCTTTGGTGTGGGCCTTTTTTGAGACAAGTGCATCAGATCGCACCGCTGCTATTTGCAACATATGTCTCAAGCGTATCTCGCGTGGCCAAAACATCTCCCGCTTGGGTACCACATGCTTGACCAGACATATATTGACCTGCCATGCAGTTCGTTGGCAAGCGTATCTAAAAGACCCACACCAAAGAACAAAGAGGACCTCTCCTTGCTCCTCATCAGCTGAGATCTCCAACCCCACTATACCTTCAGTCCTCTCTGAGACCTGCACTGAGAGGAATGAAGGTGTAGAATTAGGTGTGTCACAGCCAAGTACTTGTGGGCAATCTGCTTTTGGTACACCGACGTCAGATTGTACCAGGCAAATTTCCCTGCCCCAGCTGCTGCACCGCCGAAAGAAGTTTGCTCCCAGCCATCCACATGCCCAGCGGTTGAATGCTAGCTTGGCAAAATTGCTAGCACTTCAACTGCTGCCTTTTCAGTTGATAGACTCTGCCCTCTTCCGTGAGTTTGTGGAATGTGCGGTTCCTCAGTGGCAGGTACCCAAACGCCACTTTTTCTCACGGAAGGTGATTCTGGCTCTCTACCGGCATGTGGAAGGCAATGTCCATGCCTCGCTGGACAGGGCGGTCAGTGGTAAGGTGCATATTACTGCTGACTCATGGTCCAGCAGGCATGGACAGGGATGTTACCTAAGTTTCACGGCGCATTGGGTCACTCTGCTGGCAGCTGGGAAGGATGCAGGACAAGGTGCAGTAGTGTTGGAGGTTGTTCCGCCACCACCCCTCCAAAATGCTAATAATTGTGACACACCTCTCTCCTCCACCCCTCCTCTTCTTCTTCCTCCATGGCCTCTTCCTGTGCTTTGTCCTCGGAACCAGCGGTGCTCCGTAGCCGTTCAAGGGGCTACGCAAGTACGCAGGCCAAAAGATGCCATGCGGTGCTTGAGCTGGTGTGCTTGGGGGACAGGAGCCACACTGGGGCAGAGGTTCTGTCAGCTCTGCAGGGGCAGGTTCAGAGGGGGTTGACACCACGCCAACTTAAGGCAGGAATGGTCGTTTGCGATAATGGCACCAACCTCCTCTCTGCCCTCCGACAGGGACAAATGACCCATGTGCCCTGTTTGGCTCACGTCCTTAACTTGGTGGTGCAGTGGTTCTTGGGCAGGTACCCGGGCTTACAGGATGTCCTGAGGCAGGCCAGGAAAGTCTGTGTGCATTTCCGCCGGTCATATAATGCCAGTGCTCGGCTGACGGACCTCCAAAAGGAGTTTAACCTGCCCAAGAACCGCCTAATCTGTGACATGCCCACCAGGTGGAACTCAACGTTGGCCATGCTGCATCGGCTGCACACGCAGCAGAGGGCCATCAATGAGTACCTATGCAACTATGGCACCAGGACAGGGTCAGGGGATCTTGTTTTTTTTTCCCCACGCCAGTGGGCCATGATCAGGGATGCATGCACTGTCCTGTCACCATTTGAGGAGGCCACGAGGATGGTGAGCAGTGACAGTGCATGCATCAGTGACACTGTCCCCCTTGTCCACCTGTTGGAGCACACGCTGCGTGGAATAATGGACAGGGCACTTGAGGCAGAACAGAGGCAGGAAGAGGAGGACTTACTTAGCTCTCAAGGCCCCCTTTATCCAGACAGTGTTCCTGCGTGCCCACCGATCACACAGGAAGAGGAGGAGGAGAAGGAGGAAGATTGTGTCAGTATGGAGGTGGAGCCTGGCACTCAGCATCAGCAGCAGTCTTTAAGGGATCAGTCCCAAGAAACACATGGACTTGTACGTGGCTGGGAAGAGGTTGCTGTGGACCATGTCGTCCTTAGTGACCCAGAGGACTCAGGACCGAATGCCTCAGCAAACCTACGCTGCATGGCCTCCCTGATCCTGCAAAGCCTGCGTAAGGATCCTCGTATTCGTGGTATCAAGGAGAAGGACCAATACTGGCTGGCAACCCTCCTTGATCCACGTTACAAGGGTAAGGTTGCGGACCTTATCTTGCCATCGCAGAGGGAGCAGAGGATGAAACATCTTCGGGAGGCCTTGCAGAAAGGTCTGTGCAACGCGTTCCCAGAGACTGGGAGGTTACAAACTCCTGTTTCTGGACAACGTGTTGCTGAGGCTTCGGTCAGTCAAAGAAGGAGCGGTGGAGAAGGTGGCCATCTGACCGATGCGTTCAGACAATTTTTTGGTCCGCAGCCCCAAGGTATGATCGGTTCCAGCAACCATCGCCAGCGTCTGTTTTACATGGTGCAGGAATACCTAGGGGCAAGATCTGACTTGGACACCTTTCCCACTGAAAATTCTCTGGGTTACTGAGTCTTGAGGATGGATCACTGGCCAGAGCTTGCACAGTATGCAATTGAGCTACTGGCCTGTCCTGCATCCAGCATTCTTTCAGAACGCACATTCAGTGCTGCTGGAGGCTTTGTAACTGATCACAGGGTGCGTCTGTCCACCGACTCGGTCGATCGACTGACCTTCATAAAAATGAATCAGTCTTGGATCACCACCAGCTACCAAGCACCTGATGCTGATGTAACCAAATAATTTTTTTAAAAATCTCAGATCCCTTCAAAGACTGCCTATGCTGATGCCGAGTGACTATCCCTGAGTAATTATCCTCTTCCTCCTCAATCATCACGATGATAGCTTGTAAGAACATTTTTGGTTCTGGGCACCACCACCAGTGCCTAAGGCCCAATTTTTCAGTCCCTGTTTAACAGGGGCGTGTAATTACAATTTTTGATGCAATACTTTGCAGCAGGGCTCATTTCTGCGTTCCAACTAGAGTATCTGTGAGAGGTTGCAGTGTTGTGGCACCAGCACCAGTGCCTAAGGCCCAATTTTTCAGCCCCTGTTTAACAGGGGCGTGTAATTACAATTTTTGATGCAATACTTTGCAGCAGGGCTCATTTCTGCGTTCCAACTAGAGTATCTGTGAGGGGTTGCAGTGTTGTGGCACCAGCACCAGTGCCTAAGGCCTAATTTTTCAGCCCCTGTTCAACAGGGGCATGTAATTACAATTCTTGATCTAATATTTCACAGCAGGGCCCATTTCTGCACCCACCAAGAGCGAGTGAGGACTTACAGTGTTGTGGCACCAGCGCCACCACCACCACCACCACCACCAAAGGCCCAATTTTTCTGCCCTTGTTAAACAGGGGCATGTAATTACAATTCTTGATCTAATATTTCACAGCAGGGCCCTGTGAGGGCTTACAGTGTTGTGGCCACAACAACACCTAAGGCCCAAATTTCTGCTGAATATATAGGGCAGGCCCCTACTTTCAAACATCTAACTTACAAACGACTCCTACTTGCAAACGGAAGGAGACAACAGGAAGTGAGATGAAATCTACCCCTAGGAAGGGAAATTCTCTCCTGTAAAAGTTAATATGGGAAAAACATTTCTCCTTTCCACTGATGCTTTCCAATCCTTGTTCCACAAAAAACCCCAAATTTTCAAAAAACATTTGTCATTGGGACAAAAAGTGAGGCGAAATCTTCTGAAGAGGAGGAAAGACAGCAAAACAAATGTCACAGGGGTGATAACCCTTCCCTATGTTTTCCAAAAAGCTTAAAAAAGATTTTTTGGCTGGAGCTAAACACGTTAAAAATGTACCCGTTAAAAATTACAAACAGATTCTACGTAACAACAAACCTACAGTCCCTGTCTTGTTTGCACCGCCTGTATACTGCTGTTCAGAGTATATAGGCCCTGGGGGCCCCACACCTTTCCTTATTTTAATTTGGGTGCGGGGTTCCCCTTAATATCCATACAAGACCCAAAGGGCCTGGTAATGGACTGGGGGGTACCCATGCCGTTTGTCTCACTGATTTTCATCCATATTGCCAGGACCCGACATTACATTAAACCCGCAAGCAGTTTTAAATGAGATTTTTTCCTTTAAAAATGACATTTTGTGCAGGGACTGTTCTAAACACGGGAAACACGCGCCATTTTACAGGCATACTTTAGACACACCCCAGGTACAATATTTAAAGGAATATATCACTTTTTTTTTTACTTTAAGCATCATTAAAATCACTGCTCCCAATAAAACGACCGTTTTTAAAAGTTTTTTTTGCATTGATACATGTCCCTTGGGGTAGGACCCGGGTCCCCAAACCCTTTTTAGGACAATACCATGCAAATTAGCCTTTAAAATGAGCACTTTTGATTTCGAACATTCGAGTCCCATAGACGTCAATGGGGTTCTAACGTTCGGTGCAAATTTTCGGTCCGTTCGCAGGTTCTGGTGCGAACCGAACCGGGGGGTGCTCGGCTCATCCCTAACTAGGACTATTGAATGTCCATTTGCCCCTGCCTCTAGTTCCAGCTATTGTGCATTTATCTTCAAATCCTCAAATTTATTATCCATCTTACCATGGATATTATAGTAATATATTCCAAACCAAGATAGAGAAACACATTCTCTTATCTGTTGAGTCTTTGAATGTTGATTGTGTCCCGAAGAAGCCTAACGGTGAAACGCGTAGATGCACAAGGGCTCATTGCACATAATACACAGATGCACAAATTATGATGTTTTTACCCTTTTGATTATTCTATGTAAATCTCAATAAAATTGATTGCTTTCATTAGATTTTTTCTTTATTATTTCTCAGCCTAAAAAGTCTGCTATTTTGGTAATACTTAGTACTACCTGAGTTTTACCACAAATACGAGGATCCTTCCGCAGTCTTTGCAGGATCAGGGAGGCCATGCAGCGTAGGTTTGCTGAGGCATTCGGTCCAGAGTCCTTTGGGTCACTAAGGACGACATGATCCGCAGCCACCTCCTGCCAGCCACGTACAAGTCCATGGGTTTCTTTGGACTGTAAATGATCCCTTGAAGACTGCTGCTGATGCTGAGTGCCAGGCTCCACCTCCATGCTGACACAATCCTCCTCCTCCTCCTCTTCCTGTGTGATCGGCGGGCACGCAGGAACACTGTCTGGATAAAGGGGGTCTTGAGAGGTAAGGAAGTACTCCTCTTCCTCCCTCTGTTCTGCCTCAAGTGCCCTGTCCATTATTCCATGCAGCATGTGCTCCAACAGGTGAACAAAAGGGACAGTGTCATTGATGCATGCACTGTCACTGCTCACCATCCTCATGGCCTCTTCAAATGGTGACAGGACAGTGCATGCATCCCTGATCATAGCCCACTGGCATAGGGAAAAAAACAAGATCCCCTGACCCTGTCCTGGTGCCATAGTTGCATAGGTACTCATTGATGGCCCTCTGCTGCCTGTGCAGCCGCTGCAGCATGACCAACGCTGAGTTCCACCTGGTGGGCATGTCACAGATTAGATGGTTCTTGGGCAGGTTAAATTCCTTTTGGAGGTCAGCCAGCCAAACACTGGCATTATATGACCCGTGGAAATGCACACAGACTTTCCTGGCCTGCCTCAGGACATCCTGTAAGCCCGGGTACCTACCCAAAAACCGCTGCACCACCAAGTTAAGGATGTGAGCCAAACAGGGCACATGGGTCAGTTGTCCCTGTCGGAGGGCTTAGAGGAGGTTGGTGCCATTGTCGCAAACCACCATACCTGCCTTAAGCTGGCATGGCATCAACCACCTCTGAACCTGCCCCTGCAGAGCTGACAGAATCTCTGCCCCAGTGTGGCTCCTGTCCCCCAAGCACACCAGCTCAAGCACCGCATGGCATCTTTTTGCCTGCATGCTTGCATAGCCCCTTAAACGACTACGGAGCACCGCTGGTTCAGAGGACAAATCAGCACAGGAAGAGGCCATGGAGGAAGAAGAAGAGGAGGGGGTGGGGGAGAGAGGTGTGGCAGAATTACCACTAGTAGAAATTTGGAGGCGTGGTGGTGGAACAACCACCAACACTACTGCACCCTGTCCTGCATCCTTCCCAGCTGCCAGAAGAGTCACCCAGTGCGCGGTGAAAGATAGGTAATGTCCCTGTCCATGCCTGCTGGACCATGAATCAGCAACCGCCCTGACCAGCGAGGCCAAGACAATGCCTTCCACATGGCGGTAGATAGCCGGAATCGCCTTCCGTGAGAAAAAGTGGCTTTTGGGAACCTGCCACTGAGGAACCGCACATTCCACAAACTCACGAAAGGGGCCAGAGTCTACCAACTGAAAAGGCAGCAGTTGAAGTGCTAGCAATTTAGCCAAGCTAGCATTCAGCCACTGGGCATGTTGATGGCTGAGAGCGAGCTTCTTTCAGCTGTGCAGCAGCTGGGGCAGGGAAATCTGCCTGGTACAATCTGACGTTGGTGTACCGATAGCAGATTGCCGCAAGTACTTGGCTGTGACACACCTAATTCTACCCCTTCATTCCTCTTAGTGCAGGTTTCAGAGAGGACTGAAGGTATAGTGGGGTTGGAGATCCCAGCTGATGAGGAGCAAGGAGAGGTCCGATTTGTTCTTTGGTGTGGGTCTTTTAGGTACGCTTGCCAACGAACTGCATGGCAGGTCAACATATGTCTGGTCAAGCATGTGGTGCCCAAGCGGGTGATGTTTTGGCCACGCGAGATACGCTTGAGACATATGTTGCAAAAAGCAGCCATGGGATCTGATGCACTCCTCTCAAAAAAGGCCCACACCAAAGAACTTTTGGAATAACGTGCAGAGACAGTAGCGCCCTGCACATGTGAAGCTCTGTGGTGTGATGCAGTCAGTGTGCTGCCCTTAAGCTGGCCCCTGGAGGGCACCCTGCCTCAATGGAGATGTGCCTCCTCCTCCTCCTGCTCCTCTCTCCTATCAGGCACCCACCTGATAGTCAGTGACCTCATCATCCCCTCCCTCCTCATCACTGGAGCAAAGCTGGCAGTATGCTGCAGCTGGGGGAACATGACTGCCAGATTGCTGTCCTTCTTGGGCACCCCCTCTCTCTGGGCTCACGTTACTGTCTTCCTCTAGCTGGGTACCATCATCAGAGCCTTCAAAACGTTGGGCATCCTCCCATGCATGTACCCAACACTGTGGTCAAACAGTTCGGGGGACTCCTCAAGAGGACATGGTGGGGCTAGGGAAGGAGTGACTGATGCCATTGAGCCGAGGGAAGAGGCCGCGTTGGCAGTTGCGTTGCCAGACAAAGTACCCTGAGACTGGGTGAGAGAGGATGAGAAGGATGAGGAAGGGCTTGGTCATCCACTCTACCAAGTCTTCGGCATGTTGCGGCTCAACATGGCCAGCTGCCGAAAAAAAGGACAAGTGTGTCCCATGGCCTCTCCTTGTTGGCCTTCCAGACATACTAATGGCCTGCAGTGAGATGTAGCTGCATAAAGCTGGGATGTATATATATACTGATACTGCAGCTAGCAGAATCAACTGCCTGCCTGTGGTACTAATAGGATCAGAAGAACACCACCAATTGTCTTCAGGTAGCTTTAGGTGCACACTGTGCAGAGGACACAGTACACTAACTGTAAATACCATAGCTGCCTGCCTGTGGTATTAATAAGAGCAGAACAACAGCAATTGTCTTCAGGTAGCTTTGGGTGCACACTGTGCAGAGGGCGCACTACACTAACATGTAAATACTGCAGCTGCCTGCGGTACTAATAGGATCAGAAGAACACCACCAATTTTTTTCAGGTAGTTTTAGGTGCACACTGTGCAGAGGACGCACTACACTAACTTGTAAATACTACAGCTGCCTGTGGTACTAATAGGATCAGAAGAACACCACCAATTTTCTTCAGGTAGCTTTAGGTGCACACTGTGCAGAGGATGTACTACACTAAGTTGTAAGTACTGCAGCTGCCTGTGGTACTAATAGGATCAAAAGAAGACCACCAATTTTCTTCAGGTAGCTTTGGGTGCACACTGTGCAGAGGGCGCACTACACTAACATGTAAATACTGCAGCTGCCTGCGGTACTAATAGGGTCAGAAGAACACCACCAATTTTCTTCAGGTAGCTTTAGGTGCACACTGTGCAGAGGACACGCTACACTAACTTGTAAATACTAAGCTGCCTGCGGTACTAATAGGATCAAAAGAACAACACCAATTTTCTTCAGGTAGTTTTAGGTGCACA
The DNA here is from genome assembly GCF_042186555.1 of Aquarana catesbeiana. NCBI lineage: Eukaryota > Metazoa > Chordata > Amphibia > Anura > Ranidae > Aquarana > Aquarana catesbeiana. Next base: position 227,803,327 of record NC_133327.1, read on the forward strand.
CTGTGCAGAGGACGCACTACACTAACCTGTAAATACTACAGCGGTACTAATAGGATCAGAAGAAAACCACCAATTTTCTTCAGGTAGCTTTAGGTGCACACTCTGCAGAGAACGCACTACACTAACTGTAAATACTGTAGCTAATAGGACTAATAGGATCAGAAGAACACCAGCAATTTTCTTCAGGTAGCTGTAAATACTGTAAAAACACCTGCCTGCCTGTCAGTAGGAAGAGAATAACAGGAACGGATCTAGCTAAACTGAATACAGTGTATATATATACAGTTGTGCTTATAAGTTTCCATACCCTGGCAGAATTTATGATTTCTTGGCTATTTTTCAGAAAATATGAATGATAACACAAAAACTTTTCTTTCACTCATGATTAGTGTTTGGCTGAAGCCATTTATTATAAATCAACTGTGCTTATTCTTTTTAAATCATAATCACAACAGAAACTACCCGAAAGACCATGATCAAAAGTTTACATACACCAATTCTTAATACCATGTATTGCCCCCTTTAACAGCAATGACAGCTTGAAGTCTTTTGTGGTATTTGTGGATGAGGCTCTTTATCTTCTCAGATGGTAAAGCTGCACATTCCTCTTGGCAAAAAGTCTCCAGTTCCTGTAAATTCTTGGGCTGTCTTGCACGAACTGCACATTTGAGATCTCCCCAGAGTGGCTCAATGATATTGAGCTCAGGAGACTAAGATGGCCACTCCAGAACCTTCATTTTTTTCTGCTGTAGCCAATGACAGGTCGACTTGGCCTTGTGTTTTGGATCATTGTCATTCTGGAATGTCCAAGTACATCCCATGTGCAGCTTTCTGGCTGATGAATACACATTTTCCTCCAGTATTTTTTGATAATATACTGCATTCATCTTGCCGTCAATTTTAACCAAATTTCCTGTGCCTTTGTAGCTCACACATCCCCAAAACATCAGTGATCCACCTCCGTGTTTCATATTAGGAATGATGTACCTTTCATCATAGGTCTTGTTGACTCCTCTCCAAATGTAGCGTTTATGGTTGTGGCCAAAAAGTTCAATTTTGGTCTCATCACTCCAAATGACTTTGTGCCAGAAGGTTTGAGGCTTGTCTCTGTGCTGCTTGGCGTATTGTTAGTGGGATACTTTATGCCATTTGTGTAGTAATAGCTTTCTTCTGGCGACTTGACCATGCAGCCCATTTTTCTTCAAGTTCTTCCTTATTGTGCATCTCGAAACAGCCAAACCACCTGTTTTCAGAGAGTCCTGTATTTCATCTGAAGTTAATTGTGTGTTTTTCTTTGCATCCCGAACAATTTTTCTTGGCATTTGTGGCTGAAATTTTAGTTGGTCTACCTGATCGTGGTTTGGTTTCAACAGAACCCATCATTTTTCACTTCTTGATTAGAGTTTGAACACTGCTGATTGTCATTCTCAATTCCTTGGATATCTTTTTATATCCCTGTCCTGTTTTACACAGTTCAACTACCTTTTCCCGCAGATCCTTTGACAATTCTTTTGCTTTCGCCATGACTCAGAATCCAGAAATGGCAGTGCAGCACTAGATGAAAAATGTAAGGGTCTGTCAGGAGTCTAGAAATTCATTGACCTTTTATACACACACACACTAATTACAAGCAAGCAGATAACAGGTGAGGATGGTTACCTTTAATAGCCATTTAAACCCCTTTGTGTCAAATTGTGTGCATGTTATCAGGCCAAAATCACCAGGGTATGTAAACTTCTATAGATAGATAGATGTATACTGTATATATATATATATATATATATATACACAATACACTGTAAGTGCAGCTAACTGACTTGCCTGCCTACTTTATCTAACTTAAATCAAATGACACTGTCTCTCTCTCTCTCTCTCTCTCTCTCTCTCTCTATCTCTCTCTCAATGCCAGAACACACTACACAGGGCCGACGTGCAGGCGGCCTTATATAGTGTGGGGCGTGTACTAAACCCCCTGAGCCATAAATGGGCAAAGCCACCCTGGCTTTGACCAATTATGGCTCTCTGTACAGACGGCGCTGTGATTGGCCAGCAATGCCGCAGTGAATTATGGGCCGTGATGCGCCACACGAATTTGGCACGAATGGCCCATATCATTCGCAATTCGACGAACCGCTGAACATGCGATGTTGGAGTCGAACATGGGTTTGACTCGAACTCAAAGCTCATCCCTAGTGGTAATCAGATAAATCCATGGATGGGCACTCTAGCATGTATTTTTAGAAATGTTACTTCTAGAGAGCATCCATTTTTAATGAACTCAGTTCCATATGTCTGGTTCTTAAAAATCCATTGTTCTTAAAAATTACTATTTTTTTTGGTACTCTTTCTAGTTCTATTGCATCCTTCTTGTACCTAAAGTTGAACTGCACAAAATTAGTTCATAATTATGTCTATGCAGGCAAAATTATCTCACCTAAGTTACTATTAATAAAAAAGAATATTTTGCTAGTTTAAAAAACTGCAGACTGGCATAATGTGGTATTATTTAGGCTATGATATATTACTCTACATTTAAGCACATAATGGCACATTTTTCATGTAGTTGCCTTATCATACAACATACCAGTTCCATTTCCCATGCCTTGTACTTCATTGTACAGCAGCATATTATCATCTGTTCCCAATTCCTACTGTATATAATTTATTTACAGTGTAAACATTTTTTTTTGCAAGATGGAACCATGGGAATGTCACTTATAAACTTAGATGATTTGGACTGTGACAACTCTATCACAACTCTCTGCATCTTTAACCCCAGAGGTCATTGATGTCCAGATGGAATCTAGCAGCTTCAGTGTACAGCAATTAAATTTAAAATAACTCTATAAATAATTTGCCTACCTAAATTTACTGTATGATTCCATTTCATTTTTCATTTTATATATAGGTATGAGTTTAGCAAAATGGTATAAAGAGGACACAGGATTCTCAAAGGTAGGCTTTGGCGTGTTTGTTGTGAGCGATGAAAATGCTGCAAGTGTTCTCCGGGTTTTGTGATCCGAGATCAGGGCCTGGAGATTGAAGGTTCCAGAGTGTCTTGAGTGGGAAGGAACTTTTAATCCTGTTTCTGGGCTGTTTGAGGGCACAAGTGTGCTGGATCATTACAAGCCAGATCTGAACATAGCTCAGTATAGTTGCTGCCTTTTGAAGACCTGTTTTTTCCTATCAGAGGCTGCATCCCTTGTGTAGGGGACATCTGGTCATAAAGACTGGGAAAGTCAGGACAGCTACTGGGTCTTGTGTGTCAAAGAAAGGGTATGGTGGGCTGAGAAAGCTGAGGCAGTTAGCGGGTGCAGGGAGACTGGAGGAAGTCTGAAAGAGCAAGCAAACCTGGGTTGATGGAGAACTCTGTTTGGCCAGGAGTGGGCCCATGCAATATGATACTGTAACTGAGGCTGATTGAGACTTAAGAGTCAGGATTTTTGTTAAACACTTTCTGTGTGAAGCTGAAACCCCTGCATGGACAACCCATCTTTGTTGGACATTTACCTTATTTTTCTGCTAAATAAAAGTGGGCTACCAAGCAGGCCCATAAAAAAGTTTGAACTGACGTGGACTCACTTCAAAAATGCATCTAGCACAAGAGCTAAACATCCACCAAATCCCAATGTACAGTGTATATATATATATATATATATATATATATATATATATATATATATATATATATATATACACATTTATTTCTAAATCAAAAGACCTTAATATACACATCAGACATCTATCTCAAATGTGTCTGTGTCACATAGTTTATATATCCACAGCCAGCCTCCTGTCCAAGCTTCTTCTAGCTTTGTAATAAAAAATAATGCAATTTGTTTGACAACATCTGCTGGCTGGATAAAACATATTATTTAATATTCTTCACGCGTCTGTATGTGGGCCCTTAAAGAACACTCATATATCCTGCCCACGATAAAGCTACATATTTAAAGTTATTCAGTGATGAGTCCAGTTAATGCCAAAGAGCTCAATTTTGGTCTCATGTGTCTACAGCACTTTCTCCCAATCTGTCTCTGAATTATGGCATGACTGTACACGTTCCTTCTTTTTCAGAAGGTGACTTGCAGTGTTTGGAGGAAGAAAGGGTTTCTCCTCCAAGTACTAAGTCATGTTTTGCTTGGTGATCAAATACTTATTTTACTCACTGAACTGCAACTCCATTTATAACATTTGTATCATGTGTTTTTTCTGGATTTTTGGTTGCTCTCCTGTCTCTAACATATAAAATACACCTATGACCCTTCATTTCTTTGTAAGTGGGCAAACTTAAACAATCTTCAGGGGTTCAAATCATTATTTTCCCCACTGTATGTACTTTATGTGAATCCACTAATACTGTACAAGTTTTTAGAAATGAAAAATAATGACAAAAAGAAAAAAAATTGGGATGCTTTCTATGTTTTACCTGACCTAGGTTCTTCAGTTGCATTTATTCATTTTTTCTAATCATTTTGTGCATTCATGTTCTTTAATCTACATCAAAGATGACTACATTTCATACATTTACCTTCTCCTTGTCTTGATAAACTCAACTTTGTCCTATCAACAGGGAATTATATAATTCTCAGATCATGTTTGAGTGGTTTCCTGAAGTTAGTAATTCCATATAAATCAGATATGCAGGTATATATCCATATGAATCATATATTTGTGAATTAAGGATTCTGCAGATTCATCAATAATTATTACTCTGCAAAGAGAAAAAAAGAAGTGACAACTTTCTTTCTTCTTCTTAAATGTATACTTGTACAGCAAATGCTTTATTTTTTAGGCGGGCTTAGCTTCAGTTGATCTAAATATGAAGTATTAAGCATTTCTTATCCTTTATCACTTGACTTATTCGCATTATAAAACTAAATACTAAAGAATGTGACAAGGTATCTAATTAAATATTAGAAAGCAATTTAAATGCATTTTTATATCAATATAGCTATTCAACACAGTTAGCTATACAAGCATCTTTTCTGTCCTGTTTTCCATTTTCTTTTAATTTAAACATGTTCTGCTGCTGCTACTGCTGCTGTCAAATTTAAATTGGCAGACATCAAAGTTCAGATTAATTTAGGTTTCCCCTAGCAACCAGAAGACACACAACACTGCACTGTCTTGTCAAGAAACAAAGTGGCCATCATGCTATTCTGAATATAATTAGGTCCTGACTGTAATGTTCTATGGCAGCGCAGAGAGTAAATTAATAACTCCCAAAGAAGAGGGAACTATACAAGGGTGAAGTCAATTTTATTTGTTGATGCTATTTAGTGAGCGTTCACACATATGCAGTGTGACATCAATAGATCCTGCAGCAAGGAATAAAGCTTCCCTCTAACATCTCAGCCTTATGCAACATTGATGTTTAATATTCTGAGATGGAATCTTTTCCCAATGTGATGGAAGAGAGGTGCAGCAGGGAATAAAAAGGGGGTTGAAGGTTATTTGTCTCCTGACAATCAGCAGAGTGACTTAGTGAAAGAAAAAGGAGTAAGCTGACAACAAATGACATATAAATCAGTCATGCTGTTTCTCTGCCCACACAGCCATTGTCAAGAAAGCCAAAATGCAAAAAGGGAAGGTCACCATAGTAACAAAAAAGTCTCAGGGGGAGCAGACAGTCCTTGTGATAGGATGTATGATTATAGTTTCCTGTCTTTTATGTTCATCCTTAAATAGATGGCTAAATAGTGATTGGAAGCTGACCTTCCCTGTCCATATGTAGCAATCTTTTATATAGCAGTGGATATGTCCCATCTGTATCTGTAACACAGTTTTCCATGTAAGATATTAAAACAGTGAACTTTAATGTGATGTAATTATATGCAGTAGCTTTACGACTGTAAATTCATATATTTTGTTCAAATAGGTTACTAGACCTTACTCAATGCTCTTACCTCAATGCTCTTATCTGTGTAATATGTTATTAACCCGTGTCTTTATTCTGAAGGTCAGCTATATTATTATCCTGGTGTCAGGGCTGGGCTCAGCCCTCCATTCTCAGACCTCAGGCTGCTCAGCAGTCGGTTAATTGCCAGCACTGATCATTCCTCAGTGACTCACTGCTTGTTAACAAGCCCTGCTGGCTATGTAACCTGCGTGGATTAGATCTCCCATGCCTTCACCTTGGTCAACATATCTAGAGACTGTCTGCTGTGTTCCTGTTGAAGACTTACCTGGCTGACGTCCCTTCTGGTTCCTGATCCTGTCTGCTACTCTGACTACACTGATCTCTTGCTCCTGGATTTCCTGGCTTGTTCTGACTACCCGATTTGGTTACTGAACCCTGGCTATGTTTTGACTATGTTTACTATTTGTACCATTTTTGACCACTATATTAAATGATGTAATTTTTACTGCATTTTCTGTCTCTGTCTGATTCATGGTTCCTGACAGTAGGCGAAGGCCATGAATTCAGAAGATGCAGGCAATCCACTTGCTGGTAATATTCCTTCCAGGTTGGATGAGCAGGATCACCGCATGGGGCTCTTCACCATGAGAAAATCCAATTCCAAGTAATTTCCTCTCCTCATTTTACGGTGGGTATTGGTTATTCTTGGTTACAGAGGCACAACCCCTCTTTTGATTGGCTTTGTGCTGAGGTTCTTTCCTGGTCGCCTCAATGCAGTAAGACTTGTTTTCAGAAAGTGGCTATAGTCTTGTGCACCTCTTCACTCTCCTCCCTGATGGAGGAGTACTGCAATTTTAGCGATGTCTTTGGCAAAGGTCAAGCAGGTAGTTTGCCTCCACACCGGTCCTATGATTGCACAATTGACCTTCAACCTGGTGCCATACCCCCTCATGGCAGGGTTTACCCTTTGTCTGTCTCAGAGGACAAAGCCATGGAGGAGTATGTTGCAGATGCACCTTCTCTAGGATTCATCCGCAAATCCTCATCTCCTGCTGGTGATGGCTTCTTCTATGTAAGGAAGAAGAGTGGTGAACTGAGACCTTGAATTGATTATAGGGGTCTCAATCACTTTACGATTAAGAATGCTTATCCAATTCCATTGATTACAGAGTTATTTGACCACCTCAAGGGAGCAACTGTTTTCACAAAGCTTGATTTGAGAGGGGCATACAATCTCGTGAGGATCAAGAAGGGCGACAAATTGAAAACTGAACAGGTCACTACAAGTAACTCGTAATGCCGTTTGGCCTTTTCAATGCTTCTGAAGTTTTTTCAGGAATTTATCAATGATGTCCTCTGAGATTTGTTGCAGCTATCTATGGTGGTATATCTTGACGATATCCTCATATTTTCCAATTCCCTAGAGAGCCACCACACAGATGTCTGTCGTGTGCTTCAGACGCTGAGAGATACTAACCTGTATTGTAAATTGGAGAATTGCGAGTTCCTTTGTGAACAGGGTAAATTCCTGGGTTATGTAATTTCAACTGCTGGTTTTTCAATGGTCCCAGAGAAACTTTCTCCAGTCCTAAAGTAGCCCCGACCCATGGGTTTACATCCACTGCAATGTTTTCTTGGCTTTGCCAATTATTATCGGAAGTTTGTTCATAACTTCTTGTCTGATATGACCAGAAAGGATGGTAACCCACAGAATTGGTCTCTATTAATGCCTTTGAGAATCTCAAGGCTGCCTTTGATTCTGCTACTGTGTTGGCACATCCTGATCCTACGTTACCCTTTATCCTTGAGGTTGATGCATCTGAGACTGGAGTTGGCGCCTTTCTGTCTCAATGTCCTACCTCTGAGAGCACTATGCATTCTTGTGGCTACTTTTCCAAAAACTTGTCACCTGCGGAGTGCAATTACGAGATTGGGGACAGAGAGTTGTTAGCGATCATTTTAACCCTTAAGGAATGGAGGCATCTCCTCAAAGGTACCACTGTGCCGGTTCTCATTGTGATTGACAATAAGAATCTCACATTCTTGTCTGAGGCTAAATGCCTCTCTCCCAGAAGGGCGTGATGGGCTCTTTTCTTGTCAAGCTTCAATTATATAGTCTCATTCTTACCCGGTACTAAGAATGTAAGGGCTGATGTATTGTCGCAACAGTTTTCCTCCGCTTCCAAGATGGAGTCGGTCCCTGTTCCTTTGATACCTCCTGATCGTATTCTGGCTATGATTCATACCAGTATCACTTCACCTTTGGGTGACAGAATTCTTGTCGCACAGATTCTTCTCAGATAACAAGCCCTGCTGGCTATTTAAGCTGCATTGTTTAGATCTCCTGTGTCTTCTCCTCGGTCAACATATCTAGAGACTCTCTGCTGTGTTCCTGTTGAAGACTTGCCTTGCTGACGTCCCTTCTGGTTCCTAATCCTGTCTGCTGCTCTGACTATGCTGATCTCTGGCTCCCTGATTTCCTGGCTTGTTCTGACTACCCGATTTGGTTACCGAACCCTGGCTATGTTTTGACTACATTTACTATTTGTACCATTTTTACCACTATATTAAATGGTGTGATTTTTTTACTGCATTTTCTGTCTCTGTCTGATTCATGGTTCCTGATACCTAGTCTTGGAATTCCCAGAAAATGTATATCTGCTATCTATGGCATATTTGTAAAATCTTCTATATCCAGCCAAATAAAAATGTGGGTTCCAGAAAAGCACAGACCAGAATTTGAAGACAGTTTGATCGTAATGAACGATACACCAACATCACAGTAATGTATACTTAATTCTCTCTATCTCCGCTTTTAGTGAACTATCCCTATAAACATATTTGGTATAATGTTCTGGAATTAAACAGTTAAACTGGTTGTAAACCTGGAAAGTCAAATATAAACAGAAGACAAAATCTAATAAAGAGCAAGGGCACACGTCATTTGTACAAAGTATGGCTGATAGAAGAACAACCTGTTTTCTGTAATCCTACTCACTGTACTGATTAGAAGAAACCCTGACACCACAAAAAAATGGCTGCGCCACACCCCTTTTCCTTCGATTGACAGCCTGTGTAATGAGACATATGCATGAGCCTGTGTGAAGGGGGTGTGTCTGCTGCTGCTCTGTACCTCGCTGTGAGCTATGACAGAGATCAAAGCCAAATTTATTTTCACTATCCTCCCTCCTATACAGATACAGGTACAAAGATCACTGAAAGAGAGAGACATCAAAGTGAGACATGGGAGGGAGAGAGAGAGATAGAGAGACATCAGAGGGAGACATAAGAGAGAGGAATATATCAGAGAGAGAGAGAAAGAGACATCAGAGAGAGACATAAGAGAGATAAAGATATTAAAGAGAAAGACATCAGAGAGAGAGATAAGAGAGAGAAATATATCAGAGAGGGAAAGAGACATCAGAGAGAGAGACATCAGAGAGAGAAAGAGAGAGAGAAAGACATCAGAGAGAGAAAGAGAGAGAGAAAGACATCAGAGAGAGAAAGAGAGAGAGACATCAGAGAGAGGGATAGACAGACATCTGAGAGAGACATAAGAAATATATTAGAGAGAGAGAGAAAGATATCAGAGAGAGAGACATCAGAGAGCGAGAGAGAGAGGTTTGGTGCTCTGCCATGCCCACAGATCAGCAGATTTCTGAGGGCAACAACCAAATAAGTGTAGCACTAACTCATGGTGGAGCTGCTGGTTTAAGCCGGTCTGTTACCTTCACTTTGCTTCCCTCTGTTTCACCGTACCGGGTCTAGGGGTTCCGTTGAGTTTACTGGTGGACGACACACGCACCAACACTGGAGTACGTTTTCAATGCTTTATTGAACAGTCAAACTTTAGGAAGTATCAGGAAAGAGACGGAAAAGGAAACTCTCAGGAGAAACTTAAATATCTTCTTGCAAAATCTTAGCGAAAAATGTCCCGATAGAATTCAGATAATTATGTAGAATGTGTTCCCCTCATGGGACACACTCTTTGCTCGTCTGGATAGGCCTCTCTCACCAGTCTAGCAGCATGAATCGAAAGTCTCTGCCACAGACTTACTTGGGGGAGTACATTTGCACGATCCTCTGCCACAGGATGTATCAGATCTTCTGCAGTGAACAGTCAGTCACAATGCCTGAACCTTTAAGCCGAACCGGCGACACTATGCTGTATGGTTACTTCTTTTGGATACATCCTCCAGCAAAGTCACCAGGCTCCTCTATAGACCAGCACGCTGCGTGATCTCTCCAAGACGGGTCCTCCCCTGGGATTTCCTCGGCTGTCCAGCTTCGTCACACAGGACCGACAGCTCAGGACCATTCCTCGGCCGCGGTGGTAGGCCCCAGACAAGCCTCTGGACCAACCCCTGCACTGCAGCATCGTGGGCCTCCCGATCGGAGGACCATGAGGTAGCTCTTAACGCATACCTGTCGGCCAGGAGGGCCAGCAGGTGGCTGCAAAATGACCTTAGAACATGGCGTCTGTCCCATAAATACCCTCGCCCAGAATGCAACTCGGAGGACCACCTCCACCGAGCTTGCCTCCGAGACAGAGGAGCATTCATACACTTCGACACGTTGCCCTTTCAACACTGACTAATGGTAACAGCGACACCCACTGGCCAGCACAGAAGCACACACAACGTCAGCCAAGCTGGAACAGAGGCGAACTTTTAACCTTCTTAACACACAATTTACTAAATTTACCTAATCTGCGGTAGATTGTAAATCTACCAGCGCTACATACTCCCCCCCACTACAATAGACGTTGTCCCCAACGTCTGTCCTAAACGCAGTAACAGTAACTCTCAAGCCTGAGAGTAGCATTTGAGTTTCTCATAACTTTAGACAAAGAGAGAGAAAAAAAGACAGTTTAAAGACATTATGAGACTTATATCTATAAAACATTATGTTCACAGCCGCGAACAAAACCACAATATATTTTTTTTTTACAACCTCACTAACTAACTAGCTGAAAAGCCTCCCAGCTATACATATGATCCGATGATCCCTGAAAAAGAAACATATTTAAACACACATATATACACACACTACGTAACACCAGGAGCAAAGCCTCATTTAAAATGAGACTCTCTTCCTATGATTTATATTAGAAAGAATATGTACTTTTGGAGTCCATCCCTGCACAAGAACTTTTCTTATAAAGAAATCCTGCTAGCAAGTCCTTGGATTTAAATACAGAACAGGATCTGTAGATCTTGACAACGCAGATCTCTTTGCCCTGTCGCTATCTAACTAGCTAACTTCAAAGTAATAGTGTCCACAATTACCAGTAAAACCGAGGATCTGGTAGAGTCACATACTTTCCTTCTTTATCTACAGTGGTAATAAAGTATACAGCATTGTCCTTTCCCGGTCTGCAGATTACCACTTTCTCAGCATAGATATGCCGACCATAGTTCCAATGAACAAAGCATCCGTTAAAATGTTCATGCATCCGGACAGAACATCCAGTCTTTCTAAAGGGTTTAGGCACAGACAAGTAGTCCCAAATAGCTTCATTGTACCAAAGTTCCTGATTAGCTTCAATCTCCCGCATGACAACCTGGGGCACATAGGGGAATTTCAATCCATACTCTGCGGCCACACGCTTGTTTAACATCCTTTGCAAGCGAGCAAGTTTTGGCAAAGATCTGTCTTTTCCCATACCAGGCGGTACACAGGAGTCTAATGACTTTTTCACCATAGACCCAGCCAGTGTCTGTAGTGAATCAATAACTTTTGACAAAGTCCCAGCAACAGCACTGTGCGTCTCCACACAGGGCGACGTCTTCCCAGAACTCGTGGCAGTCCATTCAGGAAGGGTCATTGTGGAGGCAACATCCTCGCCTTGTGACCACAATAGCTCTTGCGACATGGTTTTGAACAAGTCATCATCCCTGGAAAGATCAGACATGGATTCTATTTCCGAGTCTCTCAATTCTTCTGCTGGCAAATACTTATTTACAGTCCCCAACAATGGCTTACCCGTTCCAGACGTAGACTCTGGTAGCTCCGGCTCAGGTAACCTCTGGGGTAGGCCTCGACCACGGCCACGAGAAGCCTTCACAAGCCTTCACATAGCCCACCTTCTTCTGAGTAGGCACCACAGGAACAGGTGTAGCGGATTCAGGAATCAAAGTAATGTCTCCTGATGAGACGGCAGCAGCAGCGTCTCTCTCTGAAACTTTTTCGGCAGCAACAGGCGAAGTAGCGGCCCGTCGCTCTCCCTTTGTAGCGATAGCAGCTTCCACTGTAGGTTGCTCCACCACAAACAAATACTCTCCACATTGCGGACATCGGCCGAATGGACGAAGATGCACGGCCAATCCTCCACATCGATGGCAGGTCATGCCCAGTCCCTCAACATCTCCCGAGGTATACAGGACAAACTTCCCCTGCGGTTTCATTCAAACTCCAGTATCCGTGAGCAGAGTTCCAGATTGCATAGTGTTCATCATGGTGCTTGCAGGGAACACTCTGGGTCCCACAACCGATTGCAACGCCGGAAAAGACATGGCCACACTCTGATCTTTTCAGCGCGATCACAAGACTTCTTTTCTCCTCTGGCGCCAAGCACACTACACGCGTCCAACGCGTTAGCAAGTAGGGTAACTCCTCCCACCTGTTCTTTCAGTCACATAGCTCCCAGGCCTCTTCTGGCGCCCAGCATCTACGCACCCAAAAGCAAAGTCCTGTAGTTTAACCTTTCCTCTTCTTGAAAAGATTTTTTTTTCAAAGTCCAGCTCTCGCTGTAAACTCCCGGTAAAACACTCCACTGGGTTACAATAATTGTCGGTCAACAAATCCCAGACGACGTGTAGCACTAACTCACGGTGGAGCTGCTGGTTTAAGCGGGTCTGTTACCTTCACTTTGTTTCCCTCTGTTTCACCGCACCGGGTCTAGGGGTTCCGTTGAGTTTACTGCTGGACGACACACGCTCCAACACTGGAGTACGTTTTCAAAGCTTTATTGAAAAGTCAAACTTTTTTTTAACATAAAGTTTTTTATTTAATAAAAACAAAAACATAAAAATATACAATTGATACGTTGTGCAGTGGTTATATCATATGGTATACAGAAACATTACAGTAGATGTTACATAGCGAATCCTAAATCACTTATATAATCAACAGGGGCAGGTCAAGGGGAAGGATGATGGGAGGGGGGGTATATATGAATAAAGAGTAATGTAGTTGCATCCCTTCCAGAACCTCATCATCACTTAGTAGTAGACTAGTGACTTCAGTTTCATACAGAATATAGCTAGGTACTGTACAGACATAGGGGGATTCCTTGATTCCTTGATTCACAGATGACTCATCATGGAGAACAGCCAAGTAGAATAGCTTGTGTAGGTCAGAGTCAACATTCCCACTGCTCAGGAGGAGGGTGTCACACCTGCGGGTCAATTCCCTATTCTAAGTCTAGGTGTTCCGCACATATCCAGGGATCCCAGATTTTCCCAAATTTTTTTGGGCAATTACGGCCAAGGTACGTTAACTTATATATCGGTAGTGCCTTATTGATGAGATTTTTCCAAAAACTTGTCGATTGGGGAACCGATCCCTTCCAGTGCAACAGAATCGCCTTTCTGGCATAGAAAGCTGCGTAAAATTTAAAAAGTTTTTTAGCCCGGGAAGCATCCAATGTGTCAACTATTCCAAGAAGTAAGGGAACTGGGTCACAGGGAACTTTTAATTTGCCAACTCGATTTAACGTGTTAACCACCCCTCTCCAGAATGTCTGTATATAGTGGCAGGACCAAACCACATGGAAGAAGGAACCCTCTTCTGCTGCCCATTTGGTGCACCCCGGGTTGTTAGTGGGGTATATTTTGGCAAGACGCTGGGGAGAAAAGTAGGCTCTATGTAGAAATTTAGCTGGATGAATCTATCCCTGGCAGAGATCATCAGGGGCAAATATTGCTGAATACCCTCTTCCCAATCATCATCAGCCAGCGAAGGTATATCTTTCTGCCAGACCGAAAACAACTGTGAGACTTTAGAAGTGTCTAGGCCCGCCAGAGCCATGTATAGATTAGATAGGACTTTCCCCTCACCCTCCCCGCCCAGCAGCTGCTCAAGCCCAGTAGTTATGAGCTTCGGGGTGCGGGAAACTGGGAGTGGTACGCGTGTCTGAGCTGTAGGTATCTGAAGAACATATTATTGGGTAGTCCTTTTTGTTGTTTTAGGATGTCAAAGGGAAGCAGACCATCTCGTGAAACTATGTCCGTCACGGTGGTTATTCCGTAGCGGGCCCATATCACCGGGTCTGGGATGGTTTGGAAGTGCGGTAGCCGTGGATTCCCCCAAAGGGGTGTGCCGGGGCACCAGCTGTCCACTCCCCTAATTTTGCCTCTAACAGTCTCCCAAACTCTCAGGGCTGTTTTCATTGAGGTAGTAACATTAGGGTTAGATCTGGGCCCTCTGTGCATCAAATTTCTCAGTTCTGAGTAGGAGCCCAGCAAAGCCGCCTCCAAAGTGGAAGCAGGATTTGCTGGTTCCTCAGACAACCACCAACGTAGGGTAACCAACACCGCCGGCCAGTAATACTTTTGGAAACACGGCAAAGCAAGTCTCCCTAGTGAAAGAGGTAGTTGCAGGGTAGATTTAGAGATTCTAGGTATGTTACCGTTCCATACAAACGCAGTAAGTGCAGTGTCAAGTTTTTTAAAGAAGGTATTCCGTATGTGTACAGGTGTCTGCCTAAAGATATAAAGAAATTTAGGCAGTATGGACATTTTTATCAGGTTAACCCTACCTACTGGGGTTAGAGGCAACGTTTTCCAAATGGTGCATTTTTGGGTCAGAGTAGACATTATAGGAGATAAGTTAAGAGGGATAAACTGTGCAAAGTCTCTATGTATCTCTACTCCTAAATACCTAAATTGGGAGACCTTTTTCAGGGGGGTGTTTGCAGGTATCGAGGCTTCCCCCGGGTGCAACGCAAAAATTACCGATTTGCTCCAGTTAACACAGACACCAGAGAATTCACCAAAAATATTGATAAGTGATAGGGCGGCTCCCAGAGAATCAGTGGCATTCCTAAGGTACAGCAGGGTGTCATCTGCATATAGGGATATCTTTTCGTGTATCGTGCCAATCATAATGCCAGTAACTAAAGGAGAGGATCTAAGGAGGAGTGCCATCGGTTCTATGGCCAGGGCGAACAGGGCTGGGGAAAGTGGGCAGCCCTGCCTGGTCCCTCTATGCAGATAGAAGGGTGGCGACATTGTTACCCCCGTACGTACCCTGGCCCGTGGAGATGTATAAAGGGTTTGCACCCAGGATATAAATTTTGGACCAAGGCCGAATCGACGCAGGACCTCCCATAGATAACCCCACTCTACTGAATCGAACGCTTTTTCAGCATCCAGGGAGGCCACTGCGTCGAATTCTGTCAAGTATTCCCTAGCACCCATAACCCTGTACAATCTGCGAAGATTAATGTCTGTCCCTTTACCCGGCATAAAGCCAGTTTGGTCTTCATGAACCAAAGTATGTATAACTCCATTAAGTCTTTTAGCTAGAATCTTGGCAAGTATCTTGGCGTCTGCATTAAGTAGGGATATGGGGCGGTAGGAGGTACAAAGCTCAGGATCTTTACCCGGCTTAGGTATGACCACTATTATTGCCTCTGCCATGGATGGCGGAAGTATAGAGTCTTCCAGGGTCCCCATGATCATCTCGTGCACTTTGGGTATCATTTGCTCCCCGTGTTGTTTATAAAACTCAGGGGGAAGGCCATCCGAGCCCGGAGTCCTCCCCACCTGAAGTTCACCCATGGCCTGCTTCACCTCCTCCAATGAAATGGGCGTGTCTAAACAGTTTCGGGTCCCTTCGGTAAGTGTAGGGAAGGCGAGTCGACCAAGGAAGCAGTCCAGCTCCCCTGCAGAGTAGCCCGCCCTGGATGAGTATAAGGATTTATAGTATGTGGCAAAACAGGCGTTTATAGCAACTGGATCAGTCACCAGATTCCCATCTTCAGTTCTAATGCGGGCTATGGTAGACGCAGGCTGCTGTTCCTTTGCCAGCCACGCCAGCAGGTGTCCTGTTTTTTCCCCCTGTTCAAATATACGTTGTGTCTGTGTTAATTGTTGTTTTTTAGCTCCAGCAACTCGGAGGAGCACCACCTCACGATGTGCAGCCTGCATATCAGACAGGGTAATTGGGTTTTGAGTCTGAACATATTGGGATTCAAGGTCTTGTGCCCTACTCTCAGCCTCCTCAATGGAAACCCTAGCGTCCCGTCTGGCAAGGGAGATCACAGTCTGATAGCTTCCCCGAGTGTACGCCTTAAAGGCGTCCCACCTGAAAGGCAGCACCGAGGAGTTAGCGTTAGAAGTCCAGAAATCTGCTATAGAGGTATCTATACTTGTCGCAATGCTTTCCTCTGAAACCCAATAATGGGAAAGCCTCCATAGTCTCTCTGAAGGGGGGTCTGTGTTTGCAAGGTAAGAAGCATGGGGGCATGGTCTGATATGCCCCTAGGGAGCATTTTTACCTCTGTTACACGAGAAAGCAGCCCCCCAGTGGTGTAGATCAGGTCTATCCTAGATAATGTACGATATGAAGCGGATTGGCAAGTAAATGCCCTATCATGTGGAAATTTCCACCTCCATACATCAGTTAAGCCATATAGAGTAGCCCATCTATTGAGGGGAGAATCAGAACCCACCCCTGGATTCAATCTATCCATGGATGGGTTCAGAGCCATATTGAAATCCCCAGCAATAATAAGGTTGTCCGTGGAATAGGAAGCAAGTATAGGAGTCAGATATTTAAGGAGAGATACAGTAGCCGGAGGAGGCACGTACAGACCCACAATTAGCATCTCAACAGTATCTATCACAGCATGCAATAGGACAAATCTGCCCTCCGGATCAGTCCTGATGGCAAGCAGGGTAAAAGACGGGGATTTGTGTATTAACACGCTAACCCCCCTAGCGTAACCTGAATATGAAGAATGGTAATAGTGCCCTATCCATGGTTTTTTAAGACCTAGGACTTTTCTGCCCACCAAGTGGGTCTCTTGAAGTATGCAGATGTGCGGGCTATATTTTTTCAGATACGTCATAACCAGGGTTCTCTTTATTTTGTCATTTAATCCCCTAACGTTCCACGATATAAGTCTCAGAGGCGCCATAACCATAGAGGTAGTAATACTTTAGAATGGGAATGCCGACAGGACTGACCCGGAATAGGACACACACCCCCCAGTATACATGATTTCTTCTGTAACATCTTGGTCAGCAGGCCCCAGGTTAAGCCAGGGACCAAAAAAGGCGACCTATGTAGACCACTGCTTGAGATCGTATCAAACTGAGTAGAACTAAAGCAAAAAGGAAAACAAGAGCAAAAATAAAAAGGAGCAACCATAACCTAAAAGCCCAACCCCCCCACCCTGCACATCCATTGGGGAACTCGGAGTGCTTGTACCCAAAACTGATCCCATTATGTTGTAGTCTCCTGTGAGAGCAATGGAGAGGCAGGCGGCCTTCCCTTACACAGACGTCACTACTACCTACGAGACTGGAGATCTCCGCTCCCACGCCTACAGCATAGCAGTATAGAAACGAAAAATTGAAATAGAGAATAAAAGAAAACAATCTCTTGCAAAGTAATATAACGACATTTAGACTCATCTAATGTATAGTTTGCAAGGCAAAGTTAGACTTAAAAATAAAAAAAAACCTAGTATGAACTAGGGGCACACACTTCGTTATTTAACCTATTTGACCCTTATCAGATATGAGGAGAACAGTTTATCCCCCTATCAGTGTCACGGGTAAGTGATTCCCTCAGAGCTACCTTGTAATAGCCCAGCAAATTCTGTTCCTGCTCATGAATCCCCCCCCCCCCCATGCTGGAAATTACAACCAGGAATAGAAGGTCAGTGTCAGTCACATTCTTCCAGCATCTTTAAGCTTTGGGTAGAACATAAACTTCAAGTAAAAATTGAAAAAGGAAAAACATTTTAGAAGAAAAAGGGGGGGGGGGAGAAAACAGGGAAAAGAAAAACCATCCAGTGTGATCCAGAAGCGCTCGTTTTGGTAGAAGTCGGCTTATCTGTTCCACGGATGAGAAGAGCAGTGTTTCCTCACAGCACAGCCGCAGATATGAGTTTTCCGTATAGTTGCTTTGTAATATTGTATTATGGAGGAGGTTAACTGCAGCGTCGCAGCCGAGTACTGTCTTGTCCCGCTCATGAATTTTCCCCTCCCTCATGCTGGAGATATTAACCAGGGATATGAAAGCAATGTCAGTCTCGTTCTTCCAGCATTGTTGAGCTTGGAGTAAGACATAAACGTTAAGGTAAAAATGGAAAAAGAAAAAATTTGATAATAAAAAGAAGAGAGCATGGAGAAGAGCAGCCAGTGTGATCCAGAGTCACTCACTTAGGCATTAAGCAGCTTATCTGTTCCATATATAAGAAGAGCAGTGTTTCCTCACAGCATTATCCCAGGTAGGAGTTGTCCACATAGCTGTCTCGCATAGTGTAATACGGAGGGGGTTAACTGCACCATCGCAGCAAGGTGGATTCCTGCGTATGAGTGTCTCCTCGTGAATATAGTAGCAGGGAATAGGATATAAACTACAGTCACAATCCTTCAGTATGCTGATAAATTCGGGATGTTGCCATCTGACCCGACATAGAAGGGGAAGGTCGGTCAGCAGGTAGGAGGAAAAACCGCCAGCATGCAGAGACTGTGGTCAGAGTATTCCTTCTCCCTCCCATGCAATGCAACATGCAAATGCAATGCAAATGGAGGATATCTGGGGAGGGAGGCCAGAAAAAATCAGGCTATACTGGATTGGTATTAAAACATTATACGTTACCGGGCACGGGGAAGGCCGTCCAGCCACTGAGAGGCATCTTCTGGAGAGGTGAAATAGCGGGTAGATTCGCCGTCAATAACCCGAAGGCGGGCCGGAAAAAGCACGCTATATTTGAGCCCTTTTGTACGGAGCTGTGCTTTAACATGGTCGAAAGTCCTTCTGAGCCTTTGCGTGTCAATAGAATAATCCGGGAATAGCATTAGCTTTGTGTTATCAAAGCGCAATTTGGCTACTTTGCGGGCTTCGCGTAGTGCTAGGTCCCAGTCCCGGAAATTCAAGAGTCTGAATATGAAGGTACGTGGGGGGGATCCCGGGGGGCCTCGCACAGGAGGCATTCGATGAGCTCTCTCTATAACAAAGTGCGGGGAGAACTGGGCCTGCGGGAGCAGGGTGCGGAGCAGATGTTCCGTGAAGGTCGCGGGGTCTTGACCCTCAGCCCCCTCTGGTAGCCCCACGATCCTCAAATTGTTCCGTCCGCTCCTATTCTCGCCATCTTCCGCTCTAGATTCCAAGGCCTTCACCTTAACCTGCAGGGCGTGAATGGAGGCCCTCTGATCCCGGATGGAATCCTCCGTCTCACCAACCCTACGCTCAGCTTCTCCCATTCGTCCCCTCATCTTATCCATGTCTCTCCGGTACAGCCCAAACTCTGTCTGGAGGGTATCGATTTTTGCTGTAAGGGTCGTCTGGCATCCAGCAATCGCCTGCATTAAGGCCTGGAAGCGATCTTCTTCTGCCGTCACTGGATCCGCCATGTTGGTTTGAGATGCCACGTGCACACAGTCTATGGCAGGCCGTTGTTGCTGCTGCTGAGATGTTTTAGGAGCTTGTTTAGCCTTCCTAACCGGGCCCGATTTGCTTCTTCTCATGCACCAGTATCCTCCGGTGTCTGTTAGTCAAATAAACGATTGATTTACGGATAATTTAGGCAGGTGGGAGCGGAGCTCCTCTCACACACGTCCGTTCGGGCCGCCAGCTCAGCCACGCCCCCTTGAACAGTCAAACTTTAGGAAGTATCAGGAAAGAGACGGAAAAGGAAACTCTCAGGAGAAACTCAAATATCTTCTTGCAAAATCTTAGCGACAAATGTCCCTGTAGAATTCAGATAATTATGTAGAATGCGTTCCCCTCATGGGACACACTCTTTGCTCGTCTGGATAGGCCTCTCTCACCAGTCTAGCAGCCAGTACGCAGCACGAATTGAAAGTCTCTGCCACAGACTTACTTGGGGGGGTAAATTTGCACGATCCTCTGCCACAGGATGTATCAGATCTTCTGCAGTGAACAGTCAGTCACAGTGCCTGAACCTTTAAGCCGAACCTGTCGGCCAGGAGGGCCAGCAGGTGGCTGCAAAATGACCTTAGAACATGGCATCTGTCCCATAAATACCCTCGTCCAGAATGCAACTCGGAGGACCACCTCCACCGAGCTTGCCTCCGAGACAGAGGACACTGACTAATGGTAACAGCGACACCCACCGGCCAGCAAGGAAGCACACACAACCTCAGCCAAGCTGGAACAGAGGCAAACTTTTAACCTTCCCAGCACACAATTTACTAAATTTACCTAATCTGCGGTAGATTGTAAATCTACCAGCGCTACATAAGGATGACTTTTTAAGAGGCACACACAATGGGGGTTATTTACTAAAGGCAAATCCACTGTGCACTTCCAAGTGCACTGCAAGTGCACTTGGAAGTGCTGGAAGTGCAGTGGCTGTAGATCTGAAAATAAAAAACAGCATTTTTGCTTGCACATGATTGGATGATAAATTCAACAGAGATTCCCCTCATTTCAGATCTTCCCCTCAGATCTACAGAGACTGCACTTCCAAGTGCACCTGCAGTGCACTCGTGGTGCAGAGTGAATTTGCCTTTAGTAAATCAACCCCAATGTGAATTAGGTTATAACAACATTATCTACTAAACTGTGTAACAGAATGGTGTTTTTAGGTTTTTGGTTTACAACCATTTTAATACTACAAACCAGCATAACTGAGGGAAGTGAATAACAATTCTGTCTTTTAAAGGAAAACACCAAACGTTAAAGGAGAAGTACAGGCAAAGCACATTTGGCTGTACTTCTCCTGTGGATCACAGGAGTGCAGTGCATTCTGCACACCTGTGACCTGTTTTCAGCAGACAGTGGGCAGAAGTCCGCTGTCTGCTGACGTCACAGAGCTGGTCCAGGCTCGGGCAAGATTATGCAACTGGAGTCAGGATCCGCCCACATGCCTGGACCAACACTCAGCTCAGCCTCTTAGGGAGCCACTTACGGCCTGAGCAGGCCGCTCCCACTGCCTCCACAGCTCAGCACTCCAGTGAGCGAGGAGGGGGCAGAGCAGAGAGCGGTGACTGACAGTCAGCAGCTCTCTGCTTGGGGAGTTGTGAGAATTGAGCGATCTGTGGTGTTAGATCACTCCATTCTCAGTGTCAGCGGGAGACAGATCCACCTAAGGTAAGTATAAATCTGCAAAAAACCGCAAGGATTGGAGCACGGCATGCTGCCACAGACAAACAACAGGAAACGAGCTTGGTGCTCGTAGTTACTACACACTGCAGCATTGTTTTAAATGTAAGTTGATTGGACTTGTTTTATCAAATAAATATACCTTTTATATGGGATCACGCTATGTGCATCTCTTTCCCCCTCACACTGTACATCACTACTCTACCTGACGAACACTGAGGAGAGAGGCACGGGGACAAATTCCAGTTTCCAGGCACAGGGACAGATTCCAGATTGGTGATACCCCTGGAGGCATAAGAGCTCGGCGCTCGTGGATTGATGCTCACACTCACTTCATGAAAGTGAGTGCAACCTCCCCCCGTGTGTGTCTAATCCTTGTGTTAGATTGCCAGATAGCCACGCCCCAACATGTTTCGTCACCAGGACTTATTCATGGGGTTGGCTATCCGGCAAGGCAATCATTTTATGCAAATCAAATGGGCGGACGCAAATCACTCTGCGTCTACGCACTTCCTGTGTCCCCATGACCACGATAAATGCAATCTCTCCTCATAGAAAGCAACTCATACAAGGTGAATACATTTAGATCGCTACTAGCAAGCTATAACATAGGTCACTACCCATGTTCACCTTTTATATCATGGAGTACAGTCTCTTTTAGGGTGCTTTATGACTTATATATTAATACCTTGTAACAAAAATATAAAAGTGTATACATATACATATCTAATTGTACTCAAAACTAAATACAAATAAAATATGACATTAACTCATAGTGCACATAAAATAATTATATAATACTACAAAGATTATATAATACTACAATTTTTTTTTTCTTTCTTTGTGTAAATATATGACAAATTATAAATACTATTAATTAAATGTGACAAATACCAGTATTTAAACCTATCCCAATCTTATTATTTCAACTATTAAGTGCTTTTTGATTTTATCCCAATATCTTAATATAAAGTGCTCAGTGCAAAAAATATATATATATAAAAAACTTCCAATAATATTGTTCAAGTGACTTGAGATATTGGAAAATGAAATTACCAACCATAAATGCTGGAAAAAATCTTACATAGTGTACAAAAAGAAATTTATTCTACATCCTATATGCGTATGTGTGTGAACCATCCATGGAGAGAACTAGAGACTGCATGCATCTATCCTAAAAATATTATTAGCCAGGTATGTTGCTGATGGTAAGTAATCACTAGGAGTTACTAATGAAGCAGTTTAGATCAAGCTCAATGTTCATTCCTTCAGGAAATAAATATTTAAGCAAAAAGATCCATCGGGTTTCCCTCTGAGAGAGATCCCTGACCCCATTGGTCCCTCTCCAGGTTTGATGGACCACATCCAAGCCACAAAACTGTAACAAACTTGGGTCCTGGTTGTGTTTCTCCTTGAAGTGAAGAGACACACTGTGATATTGGAAGCCTTTCTTAATGTTAGCTAGATGATCAGCAATCCGCACTTTTAATACTCTCTTGGTGCGTCCAACATAGAATAACCCACCCGGGGACCACAAAAGGTAAACAACAAAGGAGGAGTTACATGTGATAAAATCTCTAATCTCAAATGTCTCCTCCTCCACATTAGTGATTTGAGTCATACCCCTGTTTCTTACCTGTACTGTTCTACAGCAAATGCACTTCCTGAATGCATAAACCCCCCATAGATTGATTTTAAACGTTTGTTGCTGTGGTGGATTCAAAATTTTCTTCACTACTCTGTGACCAAAGTTTGGTGCCCTTCTGTAGATGAATCTGGGGTGGTTAGGTAGGACCTGCCCCAAATCTCTATCTCTACACAGGATATGCCAGTATTTCTTAAAAATACTTTCCACATCCTTATACTGATGATGAAAGTCTGAGATAAATCCTAGCTGATGTTGGTCAGTTGGTACCCTAGTGTCCTTCTCTTTTAAACACTGTTCCCTAGGTATATTTGCCACTTCCTGGATAACATTATTAATGGTCCTAATATCATCATAAACTTTGGTCACAGAGTAGTGAAGAAAATTTGGAATCCACCACAGCAACAAATGTTTTTGAGATTAGAGATTTTATCACATGTAACTCCTCCTTTGTTGTTTACCTTTTGTGGTGCCCGTGTGGGTTATTCTATGTTGGACGCACCAAGAGAGTATTAAAAGTGCGGATTGCTGATCATCTAGCTAACATTAAGAAAGGCTTCCAATATCACAGTGTGTCTCTTCACCTCAAGGAGAAACACAACCAGGACCCAAGTCTGTTACAGTTTTGTGGCTTGAATGTGGTCCATCAATCCTGGAGAGGGTCCAATCGGGTCAGGGATCTCTCTCAGAGGGAAACTCGATGGATCTTTTTGCTTAAATTGTATTCCCTGGAGGAATGAACATTGAGCTTGATCTAAACTGCTTCATTAGTAACTCCTAGTGATTACTTACCATCAGCAACACACCTGGCTAATAATATTTTTAGGATAGATGCATGCAGTCTCTTGTTCTCTCCATGGATGGTTCACACACATACGCATATAGGATGTAGAATAAATTTCTTTTTGTACACTATGTAAGATTTTTTCCAGCATTTATGGTTGGTAATTTAATTTTCCAATATCTCAAGTCACTTGAACAATATTATTGGAAGTTTTTTATATATATTTTTTTTTGCACTGAGCACTTTATATTAAGATATTGGGATAAAATCAAAAAGCACTTAATAGTTTGAATAATAAGATTGGGATAGGTTTAAATACTGGTATTTGTCACATTTAATTAATAGTATTTATAATTTGTCATATATTTACACAAAGAAAGAAAACTTTTTTGTAGTATTATATAATCTTTGTAGTATTATATAATTCTTTTATGTGCACTATGAGTTAATGTCATATTTTATTTGTATTTAGTTTTGAGTACAATTAGATATGTATATGTATACACTTTTATATTTTTGTCACAAGGTATTAATATATAAGTCATAAAGCACCCTAAAAGTGATTGTACTCCATGATATAAAAGGTGAACATGGGTAGTGACCTATGTTATAGCTTGCTAGTAGCGATCTAAATGTATTCACCTTGTATGAGTTGCTTTCTATGAGGAGAGATTGCATTTATCGGGGTCACGGGGACACAGGAAGTGCGTAGACGCAGAGTGATTTGCATCCCCCCATTTGATTTGCATAAAATGATGATTGCCTTGCCGGATAGCCAACCCCATGAATAAGTCCTGGTGACGAAACATGTTGGGGCGTGGCTATCCTGCAATCTAACACAAGGATTAGAGGAAGGAGTGACGGGTGACGAAGCGGGGATCGGCCGAGGGATGGATCGCTGCAGGCGGGTGAGATGTTCTCCAGCTTTCATACTCCCTAGGTCCTCCGTGGCCGTGAGTCGTGGTTTCGTTTTGCACCCTGTTCAGTGTGCCGTGCTGTTTTCCAAACTGCTGTGAAGTGATTTTGCCTACTAGTTTTTATTTGAATGTGAGTTCATTTGACGCTGTTTTAGTGTGAATAAATTGATCTTTTTTAATAGTACTACACCATTGGAGCATTTCTTTTATTTCATACATGAATTTACGATTTTGAGGAGAAAAGCCAGTGTGTAGCAATAGAGATCTGGGTCGCATGTTAACCACCATGAGAGTGGGTTGAGGCTCTGTATGGCCAAACACGAGAGTGGGAGGCCTTAATAGCTGGTGAGTTGGAACTTCAGAAGGGAGTGGAATCACGTCACTGAGGTGTTGAGGTGTTTTTGAATTTCTCATCATTTTTTACCTTTGATTTTATTTGTAGTTTTCACATTTTTTTTTATTTGATTATATGTTGCAGCTATCATTCATTTCTACTGTCACGTGGTGCATGTTAATATATGGTCATCACATCATAGTTGTACTATTGGGGGTTTTATTCATTTGTGTACACTAGAGTGTTACATTCATTTAGATCACTAATTTATGTGCTATAAGAGTGAATGCCAATTTATCATCTATCACCTTTGAGATTCAGCACACCCCCAACTCACTCCATGGTAGTAAGAGCGGTGGGGTTTGATCCAATTTTTTACCACTGTTTAAATTAGCACTGCTATCCATCTGCACCATTAGAGGGTGGATTCAGTTTTTTAATATATCTTTATATTTAAGTGGCAGCTTAGTTTGTGTTCTCTATTGTATCCAGCGCAGAGGTGGTAGTGAAGGTTTGGGCGGACTCTCCTGGTTACCTTTCAGTTTACATTATGTATAGGGAAACATATTTGTTATATATTGAGTAAGATGGATGAGAGCCCATTGGCTGAACATTTCATGTAAATGTCATTTAAATTTTCTGGCGCATTGGGGAAAAAGAGAAAAGATATATAGCTTGCTGAATTTGCAATCCAAATTCTTTAACTCTTAATGGTTTAAATAATATGTTAAAATTGGAAGCCTTTTTGTGAGATCACCTGTCCACTAGAAGGACATTGAAAGTGATGTGACGTTACAAGGGGTGGGGTCTCCGAGTGACATCACTGGGTTGCCATGCTCCATGCCATGGCTATATAAGAAATGACAGGCAGTAGGAGTCGGCACAAGGGAGGCAGCCAGTGCCAGAGGAAATAGGATTTTTATAACAGCTTACCTGTAAAATCCTTTTCTTTGAAGTACATCACAGAACACAGAGCCATAGCAATTACTTTGTGGGTTATAGGCCACCTTCAGGTGATGGACACTGGCACACCCCAAAACAGGAAGTTTCCTCCCTATATAACCCCTCCCACTACTGGGAGTACCTCAGTTTTTGTAGCAAAGCAATACACCTCTATACCAGAAAGAGGGGAGGGACCTCTGTGTCCCGTGATGTACTTCAAAGAAAAGGATTTTACAGGTAAGTTGTTATAAAAATCCTATTTTCTTAATCGTACATCACGGGACACAGAGCCATAGTAATTACTATGTGGGATGTCCCAGAGCAATGCCAACTGAGGGGAGGGAGACATAACCAAAGTAGGGCAACATGAGATCAGAGGACTTACTGTATACTGCTGCCTGCAGCACACAGCACCCAAGGGCGACATCCTCATGTCTTTTTACATCCACCTGATAGAACCTGGTACATGTATAGACTGAAGACCAAGTTATGGCCTTGCAGATTTGAGCCATAGAGGCTTGGTGATGCTCTGCCCACGAAGCACTAATAGCCCTGAAGGAGTGCGTTTTGATTTGAGAGAGTGGAATCTACCTCTTAAACTATGAGCTAGAATGATTAGTTGTCGATTCCATTTAGAAATAGTGGATTTCAATGCTGCCTGTCCCTTTTTAGGACCTTCAGGCAACACAAACAAAACATCCGTTCTTTAAATCTGAGCAGTCACCTTTAACCACTTGAGCCCCGGACCATTATGCTGCCTAAGGACCAGAGGTCTTTTTCCAATTTGGCACTGCGTCGCTTTAACTGCTAATTGCGCGGTCATGCAATGCTGTACCCAAACAAAATTTACGTCCTTTTCTTCCCACAAATAGAGCTTTCTTTTGATGGTATTTGATCACCTCTGCGGTTTTTATTTTTTGCGCTATAAATGGAAAAAGACCGAAAATTTTGAAAAAAAATGATATTTTCTACTTTTTGTTATAAAAAAAATCCAATAAACTAAATTTTAGTCATACATTTAGGCCAAAATGTATTCGGCCACATGTCTTTGGTAAAAAAAATGTCAATAAGCGTATATTTATTGGTTTACGCAAAAGTTATAGCGTCTACAAACTAGGGTACATTTTCTGTAATTTACACAGCTTTTAGTTTATGACTGCCTATGTCATTTCTTGAGGTGCTAAAATGGCAGGGCAGTACAAAACCCCCCAAGTGACCCCATTTTGGAAAGTAGACACCCCAAGGAAATTGCTGAGAGGCATGTTGAACCCATTGAATATTTATTTTTTTTGTCCCAAGTGATTGAATAATGACAAAAAAAAAAAAAAATATTTACAAAAAGTTGTCACTAAATGATATATTGCTCACACAGGCCATGGGCCTATGTGGAATTGCACCCCAAAATACATTCAGCTGCTTCTCCTGAGTATGGGGATACCACATGTGTGGGACTTTTTGGGAGCCTAGCCGCGTACGGGGCCCCGAAAACCAATCACCACCTTCAGGATTTCTAAGGGTGTAAATTTTTGATTTTACTCCTCACTACCTATCACAGTTTCGGAGGCCATGGAATGCCCAGGTGGCACAAAACCCCCCAAAATGACCCCATTTTGGAAAGTAGACACCCCAAGCTATTTGCTGAGAGGCATATTGAGTCCATGGAATATTTTATATTTTGACACAAGTTGTGGGAAAGTGACACTTTTTTTTTTTTTTTTTGCATAAAGTTGTCACTAAATGATATATTGCTCACACAGGCCATGGGCATATGTGGAATTGCACCCCAAAATACATTTAGCTGCTTCTCCTGAGTATGGGGATACCACATGTGTGGGACTTTTTGGGAGCCTAGCCGCGTACGGGGCCCCAAAATCCAATCACCGCCTTCAGGATTTCTAAGGGTGAAAATTTTTGATTTCACTCTTCACTGCCTATCACAGTTTCGGAGGCCATGGAATGCCCAGGTGGCACAAAACCCCCCCAAATGACCCCATTTTGGAAAGTAGACACCCCAAGCTATTTGCTGAGAGGCATGGTGAGTATTTTGCAGCTCTCATTTGTTTTTGAAAATGAAGAAAGACAAGAAAAAACATTTTTTTTTTTCTTTTTTCAATTTTCAAAACTTTGTGACAAAAAGTGAGGTCTGCAAAATACTCACTATACCTCTCAGCAAATAGCTTGGGGTGTCTACTTTCCAAAATGGGGTCATTTGGGGGGGGTTTGTGCCACCTGGGCTTTCCATGGCCTCCGAAACTGTGATAGGCAGTGAAGAGTGAAATCAAAAATTCACGCCCTTAGAAAGCCTGAAGGCGGTGCTTGGTTTTCGGGGTCCCGTATGTGGCTAGGCTCCCAAAAAGTCTCACACATGTGGTATCCCCGTACTCAGGAGAAGCAGCAGAATGTATTTTGGGGTGTAATTTCACATATTCCCATGGCATGTTTGAGCAATATATCATTTAGTGACAACTTTGTGCAAAAAAAAAAAAAAAAATGTGTCTCTTTCCCGCAACTTGTGTCGCAATATAAAATATTCCATGGACTCGACATGCCTCTCAGCAAATAGCTTGGGGTGTCTACTTTCCAAAATGGGGTCATTTGGGGGGGTTTTGAACTGTCCTGGCATTTTATGCACAACATTTAGAAGCTTATGTCACACATCACCCACTCTTCTAACCACTTGAAGACAAAGCCCTTTCTGACACTTATTGTTTACATGAAAAAGTTATTTTTTTTTTGCAAAAAAATTACTTTGAACCCCCAAACATTATATATTTTTTTAAAGCAAATGCCCTACAGATTAAAATGGTGGGTGTTTCATTTTTTTTTTTCACACAGTATTTGCGCAGCGATTTTTCAAACGCATTTTTTGGGGAAAAAACACACTTTTTTAAATTTTAATGCACTAAAACACACTATATTGCCCAAATGTTTGATGAAATAAAAAAGATGATCTTAGGCCGAGTACATGGATACCAAACATGACATGCTTTAAAATTGCGCACAAACGTGCAGTGGCAACAAAATAAATACATTTTTAAAAGCCTTTAAAAGCCTTTACAGGTTACCACTTTAGATCTACAGAGGAGGTCTACTGCAAAAATTACTGCCCTCGATCTGACCTTCGCGGTGATACCTCACATGCATGGTGCAATTGCTGTTTACGTTTGACGACAGACCGCCGATTGCGTTCGCCTTAGCGCGAGAGCAGGGGGCGACAGGGGTGCTTTTTTTTTTTTTTTTTTTTTCTTTATTATTTTTCTGCTTTTTTTATCTTATTTTTAAACTGTTCCTTTCATATTTTTTTTTTTTAATCATTTTTATTGTTATCTCGGGGAATGTAAATATCCCCTATGATAGCAATAGGTAGTGACAGGTACTCTTTTTTGAAAAAATTGGGGTCTATTAGACCCTAGATCTCTCCTCTGCCCTCAAAGCATCTGACCACACCAAGATCGGTGTGATAAAATGCTTCCCCAATTTCCCAATGGCGCTATTTACATCCGGCGAAATCTAAGTCATAAAATGCTCGTAGCTTCCGGTTTCTTAGGCCATAGAGATGTTTGGAGCCACTCTGGTCTCTGATCAGCTCTATGGTCAGCTGGCTGAATCACCGGCTGCATTCTCAGGTTCCCTGTTGAGACAGGAGAGCCAGAGAAAAACACGGAAGACGGTGGGGGGGGGCATTCCCTCCCACGGCTTGTAAAAGCAGTCTAGAGGCTAATTAGCCGCTAGGATTGCTTTTACATAAAAGCCGACCGCTGGCTGAAAAGAATGATACCAAGATGATACCTAAATCTGCAAGCATCATTCTGGTATAACCACTCAAAGTCGTGAATGGCGTACCTGAAGACAAAAAAATGGTTAACAATAAAGCACAGTAAACGGTAAAGTATAAAAAATTGCATACCTGAAAAAGCAAACATGATAAAACATAATAACAATAAAACATTGCAGAATAGAATACAGTAAAAAAGAGCAGAACAATAGAGAGAGAATAGAGAGAGAGAGAACAATAAAACGACAACTATTTTTTTTTTATTTTATATATATATTTTTTTTTGACACTTTTTTTGTAACTAACTTTTGTAACTGTAACCGGTTCCAGGTTCGGGTCTCACAAAATGCGATGGCATCTTGGGAGACCCTGTGAAAGTGTGCCTAGTCTGTGCAATGCTGTACCCTACGCTAATATTCAATTAGTGTATGGTAGCGTTCAAAACATTCACCAATGCAAAGACCAGGATTGTCAGGACAGGAGGGACAATAATAGCGGGTGTCACGCCTATATCCGCGCTTCCTGCAGACACAACATCTTTTTTGGGGGTTCGTTGGGTAGGGGTACTCGGGAGGACATAAAGAAAATGCCTCTCATGCAGCCGACTGCATTTGATTGGGGATGTGAATGGGGGAAGTACGGGCGCTGCAGAAGCGGTGTGTTCCCAATTAGGATTGGCGAATGCAGCAGGAAGGGCACTATGGGCACGACGGGCCTGTGTTTGTCTTTTTGGTGGCAGCGGGACACTACTTGTGCTTGTCACCTCACCAGCTTGAACTGCACTTATGGGACTCGCCACGTCACCAAGTGTTGCTGCAGTGCTGGTTTGACTACGACCGGGGTGTACTAGGCCGCTGGTGCTTGCCAGTTCACCAAAACGCTACCAAAAAAACTGTTAGCGATCGCAGGGATCAAGGCCTGACTCTGCAAACGCTGCAGTTATGCGTTTAGTGTTTTGTAAGTGTCAGTGATCGATCGATACTGCACTTGGGTGGGCTGGGCTGGGCCGGGCGGAGGGGCAAAACGCAGGTGCTAGCAGGTATCTGGGCTGATCCCGCTAACACTGCGTTTTTGGGAACCCTAAACTGCTGGGGACGCTAGTATAGATCTGATCGGATCAGATATTGATCCGTTCAGATACTATACCACTAAGGGAGGTGTATGCTGCATGCGTGGGTGTTAGCGGTACTGGCGCTAACCTGACGCTGCCTGGGGCTGGTGCTTGCCAGTTCACCAAAACGCTACCAAAAAAACTGTTAGCGATCGCAGGGATCAAGGCCTGACTCTGCAAACGCTGCAGTTATGCGTTTAGTGTTTTGTAAGTGTCAGTGATCGATCGATACTGCACTTGGGTGGGCTGGGCTGGGCCGGGCGGAGGGGCAAAACGCAGGTGCTAGCAGGTATCTGGGCTGATCCCGCTAACACTGCGTTTTTGGGAACCCTAAACTGCTGGGGACGCTAGTATAGATCTGATCGGATCAGATATTGATCCGTTCAGATACTATACCACTAAGGGAGGTGTATGCTGCATGCGTGGGTGTTAGCGGTACTGGCGCTAACCTGACGCTGCCTGGGGCTGGTGCTTGCCAGTTCACCAAAACGCTACCAAAAAAACTGTTAGCGATCGCAGGGATCAGGCCTGACTCTGCGAACGCTGCAGTTATGCGTTTAGTGTTTTGTAAGTGACAGCGATCGATCGATACTGCACTTGGGTGGGCCGGGCGGAGGGGCAAAACGCAGGTGCTAGTGGGTATCTGGGCTGATCCCGCTAACACTGCGTTTTTGGGAACCCTAAACTGCTGGGGACGCTAGTATAGATCTGATCGGATCAGATATTGATCCGTACAGATACTATACCACTAAGGGAGGCGTATGCTGCGTGCGTGGGTGTTAGCGGTACTGGCGCTAATCTGACGCTGCCTGGGGCGACGCATATCACCGCCGGGCGATCAGGGGGCTAAACCTTTATTCGGTAATAAACGGCGGGTGCCCTGACACTATAAAAAATAAACGAACTAACCAGCGTCAACCGTAACGTTTATACGGTGATCAGTGGTGAAAGGGTTAACTAGGGGGCAATCAAGGGGTTAAAACATTTATTAGATAGTATATGGGGGTCCCTGACACTATAAAACGCTGACGGCGAACCTAAATATTTACCTCACTAACTAGCGTCACCAGTGACACTAATACAGCGATCAGAAAAATGATCGCTTAGCAACACTGGTGACAGGGGGTGATCAAGGGGTTAAAACTTTATTAGGGGGGGTTAGGGGGGTACCCTAGACCTAAAGGGGGGTAATACTAACTGTCCCAACACTGTAACTGTCACAAACTGACACTATGCAGTAATCAGAAAAAAAAAAAAAAAAAAACCTGCTGGTGTCAGTTTGTGACAGGGGGGGGTGATTGGGGGGGGATCGGGGGGCGATCGGGGGGGGGATCGGGGTGTTTTGTGTGCCTGGCATGTTCTACTGTGTGTGTAGTGTGTTGTGCACTTACATTGATGTCTTCTCCCCTCGGCGCTGGAACGGAATACCGAGCCGAGGGGAGATGACATCATTTCCTTTGCTGCTGTTTAGCATACAGCAGCAAAGGAATGTTCCCATTGGCCGGCGGCGATCGCGAGGGGGGGGCCACGAACGGATGGCCTCCCCCTCATCTCGGATCGCCGGGGAACAGAACGGGACTGCCTCGGGCACCGGGGGGGGGTCCGATCGGACCCCCCACCCACGGAAGGCAAATCACGTACATGTACGTGATTTTGCCTGCCCGTGCCGCTTTGCCGACGTAAATCGGCGTTAGGCGGTCCTTAAGTGGTTAAGTAGACCTTGACTCCTCTCACCACATCAAGAGAATGTAGTGATTCTTCTTCCATAGAACAGGGTTCTGGAAAATGAAGGTAGAACAATATTCTGGTTTAGATAAAAAACCTGACACTACCTTTGGTAGAAAGTTAGGATGAGGATGCAATACTACCTCATCCTTGTGAATAATAATATGGCTCATTACAAGAAAGAGCAGCCAAATCTGATACCCTTCATGAAGAAGATATGGTTACCAGAAGAACTAGTTTCCTTGTCAAAAGGACCAAGAGAATATGTCTTATCGGCTCAAAAAGGCTGTTTTTGTCATGCCGACAGAACTGAATTCAAGTCGCAAGGGTTCAGGGGTGACCTTACTGGGGGCTTAAGCCATGTTACCCCCTAAAAGAAATTACGAACCAAAGAATGTGAAGCAAGTGGTCGTTGAAACAATACCGATAAGGCCAAGACCTGGCCTTAGAAAGTACTCAAGGCCAGCTTAATTTCTAACCCCATCTGCAGAAAGTCAAGGATTCTACCTATGACATACTTCCTGGGTAGGGATGAGTCGAACACCCCCCCTGTTCGGTTCGCACCAGAACTTGCGAACAGGCAAAAAATTTGTTTGAACACGCGAACACCGTTAAAGTCTATGGGACACGAACATGAATGAAAATCAAAAGTGCTCATTTTAAAGGCTTATATGCAAGTTATTGTCATAAAAAGTGTTTGGGGACCTGGGTCCTGCCCCAGGGGACAAGGATCAATGCAAAAAAGTTTTAAAAACGGCCATTTTTTTCGGGAGCAGTGATTTTAATAATGCTTAAAGTGAAACAATAAAAGTGTAATATCCCTTTAAATTTCATACCTGGGGGTGTCTATAGTATGCCTGTAAAGGGGCGCATGTTTCCCGTGTTTAGAACAGTCTGACAGCAAAATGACATTTCAAAGGAAAAAATTCATTTAAAACTACTTGCGGCTATTAATGAATTGCCGGTCCGACAATACACATAAAAGTTCATTGATAACAACGGCATGGGAATTCCCCACAGGGGAACCCCGAACCAAAATTTAAAAAAAAATGATGTGGGGGTCCCCCTAAATTCCATACCAGGCCCTTCAGGTCTAGTATGGATATTAAGGGGAACCCCGGCCAAAATACCAGACCCTTCAGGTCTGGTATGGATTTTAAGGGGACCCCACGCCAAAATTTAAAAAAAAATGGCGTAGGGTCTCCCTAAAAATCCATACCAGACCTTTATCCGAGCACGCAACCTGGCAGGCCACAGGAAAAGAGGGGGGGACGAGGGAGCGCCCCCCCCTCCTGAACTGTACCAGGCCACATGCCCTCAACATTGGGATCACAATAGCCAACCCGTTAAATTTAGCGTTTGTAAGGTAGGATGGAATACGTGGTAGGGTCCATGGAACCCCTGTCAGGTCACCTGGGACCAGGTGACAGATGCACTCTGTAGGAGTCAGAAGTGCACCGTTAAGGTAGTGGACCCTAGGACTGACTGCTGTGGATTGAACCCTAGAAGGTTCAGGAAGCAGGCCTACAGGATAACTAACATGGATCCCAGTGGGAGCTAGAGCATAGATTCCCCAGGGTGCGGAGTCTAAGAGCCAGCGGGTGTTCACCAGAGCCTCTAGTGGTGAGGATGGACTGCGCTGCAGTCTTGCTCCAGGTCACAGCCCCCAGGGTCTCACAGCTCACGCTCATGGTAGACTACAGGAGAAGAGGAAGGAGGCAGCAGGCTGGAACAACAAGGAAAGTAAGGGACAAGCCAAGTTCGGGGCCAAAGACAAGAACAACAGAGTTCACACCAAGGTTCAGGGTCACAGGAAAACAGGGATGGTCGGGGACACGCTAAAGGTCAGGGTCACGAGCAGACAGGAATAGTTAAGAACAGACCAAAGTCAGTAACTGGAATCAGACGTAGGAAACACAGCAAGTACACACGGAGGCTAACACACAATGGTTGATCAGCACTGCTGGCTTGCAGTGCACAGGTTAATATAGGGTTCCCTGATGGGGCCTGGGGTGGGGCCATGCTTAGAGGAGAGGTTATAAAACCAGTCAGGTGAGAGGCAGCTGGTCTTTAGAGATGAACACATGGAGACAGTTAACCTGACAGAGAAAACTCTATTGCATAACCATGACAACCCCTACCGCCATCCTTATGATCACTGCATACCAGGATCTCCTGGGCCCCACTGGGGCTACAAGAATCAACGAATTCCCTTCTTGCTTGATCCTGGAAAGAAGTCGTGGACATAGGCAGAATAGGAGGGAATGCATAAATTGGTGAAGCGGGGGTGCCTCCTTAAAAGGAGGCTTTGGTATTTTGTAGATTGCCTCCCCCAAGACTTCTGTCCCTTGGGTTGACCCTGAGGATTACCTCTTGAATTTAACAGAGTCCATCATGACTGCCTGGAAGCTGATGCCCCTGGCACTAGAGAAGGAGCTTGTTAAAATGAAATACTCCTTTTCTTAAATGGCAAATGGGTACTTTTTCCACTAGAAATTCTTTGGATTTATTACTCAAATCATCCCAAAACAGCCATTTCAATGCAAAAAGGAAGACTAGCCAGGAGTTTCTTGCATGGCACTTAGCGAAGGCACAAGGCCTGAAAGATAGAATCTCTCATAGCGACTATTGCAAACATAAAGCTGCTAGTAGCTTGCCAGATCCTGGGCCTGCTGAACAGGATAACCTTGAGCACCTGTTTAACTGGTCTCTCAAGGATTCACCAATTACTGTCAGCGCAGACTGAAACCCTCAACCTGGCACAGAAAAAAGTGTCTTTTAATAGGAATTCCAACTTTTTTATCCGTTGGATCCCTAAGCATTTGAGCATTTTTTGCTGGACAAGTCAAACTTTTAATCACAGAGGATATAGCAGCGTCAATTGCTGGTAACCCAACCTTTAGTGATTTTTTTTCCCCATAGGATAAAGTGTGAAAAAACTTTTTAAGAGGGAAAAAAATGCTTATCTGGGTGATCCCACTCAGATACAAAGGCTTTTCCAGCAATGAATGGACAGGAAAGGCATGCACAACTTAAGGAGGCTTTAGCGAATCCAAACACTCAGTTAAGGGTAGCATAAATGTGGAGCGCACCATTCAGCAATTCTTACAGATTGTGAAGCTGATCCCCCGCATTTGACCCCTCAGAAGAGGAGTCATCAGCCTCACCATGGTCCCCTGAGGGAATTCATCTTCTCCCGCCCCCAGTTCCTCAGTTTGAGGATCTTGGGTAATGGAAGGGAACCTGTCGCATTTTGTCCCACACTGGGATGCGATTAAAGCTGCTAACCTTTTTTCCAATCCTATCATGGCTGAGGAAACAGACCTCTTTTAATAATACAGAAAGGGGCTGCAGTGTTGAAAACAGTTGCAAACATTTCATGGCCCCGATGCTCACTCTGACCAGCCACCCCCTCTCAGGGTTGGATGCTATTGTAGAGATGAGTAGGCTTTCCAGAGCTTGAGGGAGACCCTTTTTTGGGGGTGTTTCAACCCCCCTTCTGACCTTAGCCCGATGCACAAATGCAGAGGTACTACCAGAAGAAATTGCATCCACTGCTTGAGCAATAGTCCACCCACTGCCGCTGCTATTAACGCTCAGCCTGATGCTATTAGTAAATGTGCCAAGGGAATGCCTGTGTTACCAACCTCTTAAATGCCCCTTTTTGCTCTTGTGTACCTCCGACATCTGCAGCCAGCAAAAACTGAGCTTTTAAACATACTCCCACGCTGGACATTGCAGGACGCCAATGCCACACTAAGCCCCGCCTCTTCCATCACATCTCGGCCCCCCTCTCTTTTAAAAAGAGGGTTTTCCTGCGTGAGCGCGGGCCTCCGATCCGATGGGATCAGTGTGTGTGTGTGTGGGGGGGGATGGTGAGGAGGAGACCTGTGACAAGCCGCCGTGCAGGGGCGGTGAAAAAAACGGAGTGGCATCGCTGATCGTTTTTGGCTTCCCCTATCCAGGAAGAGGGGGAGAGTTTTGTCCAGGTGAGGGGTGTTTCGTGGAAGAAAATCCCCCCCAATCTTACCGGAGGTCTAAGCTGCTCTCCAGAGGGAAGCCTGCTGCTTCTGTGACACAGCAGAAAAGAGGGGG
Source organism: Aquarana catesbeiana (assembly GCF_042186555.1). Classification (NCBI taxonomy): domain Eukaryota; kingdom Metazoa; phylum Chordata; class Amphibia; order Anura; family Ranidae; genus Aquarana; species Aquarana catesbeiana. The sequence continues at coordinate 227,839,827 of NC_133327.1, forward strand.
GAAATGGGGTAAACAAACCCCAGGGACTTTAAAGATGTTTATAATAAATAGTAGATAGACACACTAAGGGCATCCATAAATAAAGAGTTTTTTTATTACAAAGAATGCAAACAACACGAAAAGATAAAATTATCCACATCAAATTCTATATGGTACAAAACAAGCATTGGTGCAATGCCTTCAGTTTCAAATCTTTTCTTTAATGTTGATTTTTTTTTCTTATTCTCACTTTTTTCCTGTGCTCTTTTTTTTCTTTCTATTAACATTTTTACTTTCTTCCCATTATCCTGTTATAGGATTGTAATTATATTGATGCTATGTAAATGTACATGTTTCCCCTTGTTACATGCTAGGTGCTCTTTTTGATCAGTTTCCGGGTTGCCAAACCCATTTTATTACCAAAATGCTATTATTTATATGCATCTTGCTAATTCTAATTAGGTTTTTTCCACCCACCTGTTCTGTTGTCCCCATTGGTACACACGGGCGCCAGGGAATTGAGCGAATAATCAATCGCTCTATACCTGTGAGCCCTAGAGGTCTCAGTCCCAGGTTAGGTTTGATGTGGTTCTTATACTGTGTATACTTCTCTACCCAGTTGGTGAAATGATTGTGTTCACCACCAATATGAGTAGTTGTCCTCTGTTTCATGAGGTCACTCCCTTTGTTAAGATGGCGCTGTTGGCTTCCGATGTGACCGATGGTACGTTCCGTACATCTTTCTCCATCCAGCACATGCACACCTCTGGCTGTTACGCTTTCAGCATCACACCCTGAGCTCCACCCATAACACGATCCACACACACTTTTTTGGGCATCCTCGCTATACGTCCGCATCCTGGTTGTGACGTCAGACGCCACCGGGATGGGAGGACTATAAGAATGAGGCTACACACCACGATCATCTGTCATAGGCATCCTGTCAAAGGGAGAGGAAACTCTCCCACTCCTTGCCATACTGATTGCTGTACTATACCAGGTAAGGGCTCTTTCACACGGGGCGGATCAGTGATGATCCGCCCCGTGAACACCCGCTTGCTCAGCGGGGATCGCTCCGCCGATCCCCGCTGAGCAGGAAGATGACAGGTCTGTCGCTGCACACTGTGCAGCGACGGACCTGTCAGAGCGCCGCTCTCCCCTATGGGGGATCGGATGATGACGGACCGTAGAGTCCGTCGTCACCCGATCCGATCCGAAAATGGATGGAAAAGTAGGGTTTTCCTCCGTTACACTTTTCGGAACGGAGCGGGTCAGATGTCAGTGAACGTTCATCCGCTGACATCCACTATTCCATAGGGATGCATGTATGTCCGTTTTTCATCCGAAAACGGAAGGATCAAAAACGGACATACGGATCGTCAGTGTAAAAGAGCCCTTAGTGTTCTCTATGTAGTTTCACTTGGTTTCCAGAGTGGCTACATATTCTGACCTTACTCACTACTATATCATTTAACTTTTAATTTTAGATGTGCCTTTGTGCTTTTGCACAACCGGGATCACTAACATTCCTCCAAAACCTTTTGTTGGCTGTGATTGCGCCACAACCCAGATTATGCACTGCTTTTGAATTCCTAAATCTGCAGTGAGGAACCTTTCTCAATCAGCAGGAGATTGCTTCATTCTATCTTGAACCAACTTGAAGGTAATTATCTATTCATTTAACTAATGTTCAGTGCACCTGTGGTGTTAATATAGACATCAATGGCTAGCACCTGATCTGATTAAATTGCCCCCTTTTTTACTTCCCTATTAAGGATATGCAATTTCTTTGTCCTCCTGTGGCCATATGGACTGGGACATATGGGTGGAACCTCTCTGGTGCAATTTGGGATTGATTTTACTGTTTCAATCAAATCTATAGCTTACGTTTTGGCAACCTGGGTAAGATCTGCCTTTAATTTATCCATTTTTGCATATTGCTGCTTACTCATTGTCTTTATAATGCTATTTGATATGTTGCTATAATAATAATGCTATTTCATATGTTTTATATATATATATACTATATATATATATATATATATATATATATATATATATATATATATATATATATATATATATATATATATATATATATATATAGGTTTTAATAACCAATGTATGTATTTGCAGTTGTAGTTTCAATATTTAACATGAAACCTTATCCATGTCTTCATATTATTCCCGGCATATCATGCATACCAAAACTCCTGAGGAAGCTCAAATGAGCGAAACATGTTGAGTGGTATCTTTTGCACCAATACTTGTTTTGTACCATATAGAATTTGATGTGGATAATTTAAATTTTTCGTGTTGTTTGCATTCTTTGTAATAAAAAACTTTTATCTATGGATGCCTATCTACTATTTATTATAAACACCTTTAAAGTCCCGGGGTTTGTTTACCGCATTTCCCCCCTCTTTTCAATTAGTAATTAGTGATGTGGTGTTTGGTTTGATGTTTCTGCCCTTATTGTTCTTTTGTGACACAGCGTGATCTTTGAGGAAAGCATGACAAGGTACATGCTCTATACAGCCCCCAGTGGTGACTCTTCTCTTAGGCATGACAACATTTACTTTTTTAAAAGGAGATATTTCATAAGAAAATTTAAAAATTCCTTAGAAACCTCCACTTACCTTTCCTGCCGAAGGGTTTTCTGTGGTAAAAATCAACAGACCCAATCTTCACCTCTCACGGTGGGCTCCGTTACAAAACCTTCAGGAACCAGGGACCCTTGGGGAACCCATACTCCTGGACCCATAAAGCACCCCGTCAGTAGAAACTTTATGGCTGAAAACACCAAAGCTCTGGATCCCAGGGTCCAGCTCTCTAAAAAAGAGAAGCATTATGGGCTAAACCTCATTTCTTCCGCCACGAAGCCCGGGTACCATTCAATTCAGCCTGAAAAGACACTTTGAATGGATATGGCTGCATAGCTAGCCCCAGCAAGGATTGCTCCAGTGGAGCTCAGCACAGCACATCTTTACTCGTGACCAACACCTTAGACACTGGCCAAAAACTCAGGTACTCCCAGTAGTGGAGGCAGCTTCCTGTTTAGGGTGTGCCAGTGTCCATCACCTAAAGGTGGCCTATAACCCACATAGTAATTACTATGGCTCTGTGTGCCATGATGCACGATTAAGACATCACCGGGTGGCCATGCTCCATGGCTATATAAGAAATGGCAGGCAGTGGGAGTCGGCACAAGGGAGGCAGCCAGTGCCAGAGGAAGACCATGTTTTTTATTTTTAGCGGGCAGCGGCGGCGGACAGCTAAGAGGGAGAAGAAACCAGCGGAGGGAGAAGGAACACCAGAGGGAAAAGAAGCCACCTGAGAAAGAAGAGGGAGAAAAAACACCGAAGAAGAAAACACTATTTTTACTAAAGGACTTGTCAAAATCTGTCTCTTGTGTTTTGTAACACTACACTTCTTTTTTTTAGTGAATGGGATTCCAAGATTTAATAACCTGAATTTTATTATCAGTTGATACCACCATTAACATTATTATCTGTAGTATGAATTGAACCTTTTATTATTATATCCAGTATCTACGTATTTATTATTATTACTCTCAGTCATGTTTAATAAATTGTTAAGGTGTTACTATTGTCTATCATGTTATTTTCAACTATTGATTTTTATACCTCTCTGGAATCTACCTTCATGTGATTGCATACTATATTTATTAGTCATGCTTCATTTAAAGTCCTACCCTCATAAATACCCCTTTTTTCTAACATCTGTTGCCTTCTTGTTGCTCCCTGCACAGCATGCCCCAACATAACTTTGCAGCAATCCGGCTTTGCTGCATTGCACCGTACAATCTAACACTGTACACTTATTGACAGAGAAGAGAGCAGTGTAAGGACTTCAGCAGTGTGATAATGTGATTTCACCACATATTCAACAGACTGGACAGGAGAGCGACCAAATATTACTGCATATCTGAAATACAGAGAGATAAGGTCACCAACCTTACTATGTTATTTCACAGAGGTGTCTGGAAAACAAGACTATAGAAAGTGAAAAATGGCACTGGACACTACAGTTATCTTTTTAAATATTGTAATTTTAAAGTATTGATACAGATATAAATAATCTATTATTTTGTACCCCTAACTCATACACATGGGGGGTAGTGGGGGGGCAACCACTGGGCTAAGGTTGTGGGGAAGAGGTCCTTGTCCCCATCAACATGGGGAAAGGGCTCACTGTCAATATCCCCCCATGTTAAGGGCATGTGGCCTGATATGGTTTAGGGAAGGTGGTGCCATGCGTTCATCACCCTGATTTCTGGCATACTAGGCTGCATTCTCTGATAACGGTCTGGTATGGAATGTGGGGGATCTCATGCCATTTTTTTGGCATTGGCTCCTCCTCAAAGTTGTTAGACAGTAAAAAAAAACATCCTACATTCACATTCAGCTGTCAGCCAGGAATCCCTAGCTGACAGCTGAATGAGCGAGCAGAGATGAGTTACTGGTTGGTAGGACACCCTAAGCAGGAACTGTCACATTTAGCAGCAGTAGCAATACCAATGCTAAATGTTTCACTTTCCACTGCAGCCAGAGGTCCAGTCTGTGATACAATAAAGTGGAAAAAATGCACTAAATATTACAAAATGAAAAAATAAATGAATGTGTTAAACACCAAATTTTTGTGTGAATTTCCTTCACACAGCACACAGGAACGAAGGAAGTATACAAATCTGTGTTCTGAATAGAGTGTGCTGAGCTTCTGCCCCGTCACAAATTTATTTCTTGTTTTAGGAAAACTTCTCAGAAGTGTGACATGCTGATAACAGAGGAACAAAACACCAGAGAGAAACAACACTTAGAGCTTTGGGAAGAGATAAACACTACATATATGTGTTTTTTTTTCAGATTTCATTACTTTACAACCACTTTAATCTATGCCTAAAGTTCTGCTTTAAAGCAACAAAATATACCCACAGGAGAGGAAACACTATAGAAAATTTAATACCAAACCAGTCACCTTGCATAAATTTAGAGAGCAGCAGTGACTGCAAACAGTAATAGTAAACGTGAACCTTTCACTATGACCAAGCAATCTCTGTAGCACACTTTCTGTGCTTAATTTACTTTAGCCCACAGGAAAGGCTGCTTGTGTTTGCCTCACATGCCAAAAGTTTCCAATTATCCTCTGGGGACGATACAGTATAATGCTAGATAATATAATTTGCTGTTGCAGTGTGCTGTGGAATGTTTATGTGCATGATATATGAGGCTCAGTTCATTAGGATAGATAATTTATTTATCTGAACTATTTTATCTCACCTAATTGTCTACTAAAAAATTAAATTCACAAACATAAATATTGTTTAAAGGGCATTTCCCCTTTAGTGGGAAAAATTACTGCAAATAATAGAAAAGACATATGTATAGTATATAGCATGCACAATTGTGACACAAGCTATATTGTAATTTATTGTTATAAAAAATTGTATTTCCTGGGAGCGTGGCGACCGCACAGCCAATATAGCCTCACAATCTCTTAGCTCTGCCAGTCCACCAGGGTTTTCTGCATCTAGGAGAGCCCACCATCACATGGCATTAACCCCTTGGTACCCCACCACCTCACCACTCATCCCACCATGCCCAGGCAGGGAGGAGACCAACCACTGCTGTAGAAATGCCCGAAAGTGCCCAGAAGGCTTCAATAAAATGACGATAGGAGCCACATGTCTACGACCACTGCTGGACCTCTAGCAGTGGCAGCTTCTAAAAACTCCAGTGCCACTGCCTCCTAGCTGGGTGACTTTTATGATGCAGAGGGCTCTGCTTTCAAACCAACCTGTATCTGATATCATACTATAAAAATGCTGCTGTCACTATGTTCATCCCTGCAATCTGTTATGCTGTTTTATGCATAAAAAAGTGAATTCACCACATCATTTAATAATATGGTAGACTCACATGAAGCACACAGTTGGGAGATTGCCTAACTTAAAGCCAAAGTTGCTGACCTAGAAGACAGGTTAAAGCACAACAATTTGGAAATACGGGGCATCCCAGAGTCAGTGCAATTGTCACAATTGCCTCATTATGTGCACTGTTGTCCCTGAACCTGAAGAGTGTAGTTTCAGTGTCCCAGCAGCCAGCAGGTTCCATACATTAATCTCTGTGTTATGCTGGCTGCTAGGAGGGCATTTAGCCCCATTTCCAGAGTCTCGAAGTAGTTTATAGTATTTTACCTGTGTGCCAATAGCTTTGTTCTGATGCTAGCCATCCTGTTCTTGTTTCCTGTGAATGGGATATTCTTCATCACCCCATTTCTGACCCATTTTACCTGTTCCTCTTCTTTGCTATTTCTCCTTACCCTGCTACTTTCTTGCTACTCATGCACATTTCTCCCTTTGTGCCAGTCATCCTGATCCTGCCACCTATACCTGTGTCCTGTATACCTTTCTTTTCTATTCCTGCCCCACTCCTGTCTGCTTGGTTATGGGTACCTCCTGAACCTGATTGTCCTATTCCTCATACTTATTTATTATGGTTAGCCAGTTAGTTAGGTTGGTTTGCACCTGTGTTAATTTAAGCTAGGTTGCTTGTTGGTTAGGTATTGTCACTTGCATACTGTATACCTTAGATAGTTAACACGTAGGTTAACAATCTGGTTTTGTGGGGGGATGGGATATGCCTGTCAGCACCCTCCCACCTGAGCTGGGCTTGAAATTGGCTATTTCAAATGAGATCACTGTGCAGGTATTTGACAGCTGCCAATGCAAGCTGTCAGAATACAATAGTCAGCGCACCAATTGGAGGACAAAAAAGTTTATCAGTATATGACCATCTAAAGTTAGGTAGTTCCCCTGTATATACTGTAGCTCAGTTCGTTTATTGCATTTTTTTAATGTTTAATACTATTTAACCAAATTTGCTGTGCTCTTAGTAAATGTCACTGCTCATTCAGTTTTGAGTCTGGTTATTACTGTGTAGTCCTTCATATCTGGTCATGCCTACTCTGCATGATACCAGCACATGGTATCATAACAGTTTTTATATACTACCAAAAAAAATCTAAAACAAAAAAAAAAAAAAAAAAAAAAAAAAGATTCAATACATTTGGCTACAATGTAACCTTACTAATTTCAGTAAAACTATCACAGCACTGAAAACAGAAAAAACGGTCTGGAAAGAAAGGTGTAATTTGCTAGTATTGGGTTGGTTAAAGGATAAGTTCAGCTTTGGAACACTTTAAGGGTGGAACATGTAACATGTTCCAGCATCTGCATCTCCCCCCTGGCCCCTCTCTGTGACAGCAGAAGGAGAATCCTCTTCCCGCACCCGCTGTTACAATTTGAAATTAGTGTGGCAGGGTGCCTTTGGCCAATCATGGCTCAGGGGACTAAGTCCACGCCCCACACTATGTAAGGCTGCTTACATAGCGGCCGCACATAGTGTAATGAATGAGAACAGCAAAATTATATTTCGAAAAGAAAAAATTTAATTGAAAACTGCTTGCGGCTGTAATGTATTGCGGCAATATACATATAAAATCATTGAGAAACATGGCGTGAGTCCCCCCCAGTCCATTACCAGGCCCTTCAGGTCTGATATGGATTCTAAGGGGAACCCCCGCGTCAAAATAAAAAAAAAATTGTGAGAGTCCCCCCCAAAATCCATACCAGACCCTTATCCGAGCACACAACCTGGCAGGCCGCAGGAAAAGGGGGGCGAGAGAGAGTGCCCCTCTCCTGAACCATACCAGGCCACATGCCCTCAACATGGGGAGGGTGCTTTGGGGTCCCCTAAAACACCTTGTCCCGATGTTGATGGGGACAAGGGCCCTATCCCCACAACCCTTTCCCAGTGGAGGGCAGGGGGCTTATTGGAATCTTGAAAGCACACTTTAACAAGGGGGCCCCAGATCCCGCCCCCTATGTGAATGGGTATCGGGTACCCCTACTCATTTACCAAAAAAAGTAAGAATGACAGAAGACACCGGGTGGCCCTGCGCTCAGCTCTATAACAGCTGTTATTGTGAAAAGGCTGAAGTTGCAGGGACACCTTCCATCAGGGTGGAGTTTTTCCTTCTTTTTTTTGGGTCATCGGCGCTGTGCTTGAAGATGGATTTTCATTGCGGGATACTTTTTTTAAATAAAGGAATTGTCAAGAACTGTCTCCTAGAGGTACATTGGAACCCGATACCCATTCACATAGGGGGCTGGGATCTGGGGCCCCCTTGTTAAAGGAGGCTTCCAGATTCTGATAAGCCCCCTTCCCACAGACCCCCCAGGCAAGGGTTGTGGGGAAGAGGCCCTTGTCCCCATCAATATGTTTTGGGGGGGACCCCAAAGCACCCTCCCCATGTTAAGGGCATGTGATCTGGTACGGTTAAGGAGGGGGCTCTCTCTCACCCCCCTTTTTCCTGTGGCCTGGCAGGTTGCATGCTCAGATAAGGGTCTGGTATGGATGTTGGGGGGACCCCCACACCATTTTTTTTATTTTGGCACGCATTTCCCCTTAAAATCCATACCAGACCTGAAGGGCCTGGTATGGATTTTGGGGGAAACCCCCATGACATTTTTTTTTTAATTTTAGTGCAGGGTTCCCCTTAATATCCATACCAGACTTTAAGGGCCTGGTATGGATTTGGGGGGGACCCCCATGCCATTTTTTTAATTTTGGCATGTTTTTTTCAATGATTTTTACCTATATTGCCAGGTTCTGACAATACATTACAGCCACCAGCAGTTTTAAATTACATTTTACAATTCCTTAGAAATGTAATTTTGCTGTGGTACTGTTATGAACATGGGAAAGATGCGCTACTTTACAGGAAGACTAAGGAGATCACCCCAGGCACGATATTTAAAGGAATATTTCATTTTTATTGTTTCAATTTAAGCATTAAAATTTTAATCACTGCTCTCGAAAAAAACGGACGTTTTTAAAACTTTTTTTGCATTTTTTCATGTCCCCTGGGGCAGGACCCAGGTCACCATATACCTTTTATGGCAATAACTTGCATATAAGCCTTTGAAAATTGAGTACTGTCTGTGATACTTTTTTTTTTGCACTAACATATAATTTTTCATGGACAAGCTTTTGGGGAAAAGAAAGAAAAGAAAAAATCTCTGAAGGAAAGGAAAAAGAAAAACAAACACATACAGATCAATGCGTATGGCAATGGTAATAAAGCTATCAGCAAGTGAGATAAGACAGAGGGAAAGCTATAGACAATTATATAAGCCTTTAAAATTAGCACTTTTGATTTTTCATGTTCTTGTCCCATAGACTTTAACGGTGTTTGTGTGTTCGCACAAATTTTTTGCCTGTTCACATGTGCAGCAACACGAACTGGGGGGTGTTCGGCTCATCCCTACTCTCAAGTGACTGCCTGTCTGTATGAAGTAAGAGCAGACAGCTATGATGAGAGTCTGCAGGAGCCTGGGATTGCATCTGCGATCTGCTGGTTGTGGGTGTAATGCTCTGCAGCCTCCTTAGAAAATAAATAAATAAATGCACATTTTTTTACCTGAAAAAAACTGTGCAATTATTATTAATAATATTTTTTTTTAAAGGTGAACTTATACTTTAAGGCTGAAATCTGTGGTCTGTCTGCTTTTAGATAGACAGTCTTTCCAGACCTTCAAGATAACGTTATACCTACAGTGATGCAAATGGTTTTTAAAAATTCTGTCTGCATGCACATGTTTCATGATTTGCTTGCTATTATTTGCCTTCTTTACAGTTGAATTTATTTTCTAAATAATTGTAATTTTTCTTGTACAAAGCTTTTAAATGGTGACTGCTTTCAATGCTTGTTCAAAGCAAACATTTGGCATTTTGGATACATCTAAAAGCTATCTGAATAAAAACAGGTTATTTGGTTTATCTATTGACTTGTGCTTTCAGTCCAGTGCTTATTCACCTTATTAAATGAATAGAAGAAACACACCAAGCGATAAAAATGTGAGATTTAGTCTTCAACAGCAGTATTCTTTATATTCATCTGTTAGGACATGCTGCCATAGAAATAATTGTTACTCTTTTTATGCAGATTGCAGATAGTTTTTTTTTTCTTTATAGGGAAGACAAACTGGATAAAAGGTCAAGTAAATTAAGTCCCTAATATAAAATACAGCTGAACAGCTGCCATTGCTTTATGAATTTGACGCTAGGTGTTTGTGCTCTTCTCTTTCTAATCTTTTAGTGTTACCATCTTTTTTAAACATGCCTATTGAAAAATAACAATATCAGTAAACCAGGAGCACTTGCTTTTAAAAATACTCTATCCCTCAATATAAAACAATATTGTTTCATTTGTATTTTAATTTGGTGTAGGCATTATAGGAGTTTTTATAGACAATAAATAGCCAAGCGCATGAACTACAAATGATCAAGTTTACATATTGGTTGCACCATTAAGGAGTGACACTAAGGGGGTTATTTACTAAAGGAAAATCCACTTTGCACTGCAAGTGCACTTGAAAGTGCACTGAAAGTGCATTTGGAAGTAAATTCACTGTAGATCCGAGGGGGACATGCAAGGAAAATAAAAAACAGCATTTTAGCTTGCACATGATTGGATGATTAAATCAGCAGAGCTTCCACCCATTTCAGATCTACCCCTCAGATTTACAGCGACTGCACTTCCAAGTGCACTTTCAATGCACTTTCAAGTGCACTTGCAGTGCAAAGTGGATTTGCCTTTCGTAAATAACCCCCTAAGGACTGCAAACAAGTTTATACAGCCACAAAAAGAAGAAAGCACTCATAAAACAAGTGACTGCACAACAGATATCAAAAGTTTTTTTTTTTATGCATTTACAAAAATACTGCCTTCTAGGTCTGCTATTTTGTGCTTTAGCCAGACAATTTCCTCATTTTGATCATTGTGGGCATCTACCAGGGTGTTAAATGACATGGAGTTTTGGCCAATGGTGTTCTCAATGTGATCTATCCTCTTCCCCAGGGCCTGTATATCTTCTTGGCTCTGATTTACTCCTGACTAGGGATGAGCTTCGAGTTCGAGTCGAACTCATGTTCGACTCGAACATTGGCTGTTCGCAAGTTCGCCGAACAGCGAACAATTTGGGGTGTTCGCGGCAAATTCGAATGCCGCGGAACACCCTTTAAAAGTCTATGGGAGAAATCAAAAGTGCTAATTTTAAAGGCTAATATGCAAGTTATTGTCATAAAAAGTGTTTGGGGACCTGGGTCCTGCCCCAGGGGACATGGATCAATGCAAAAAAAAGTTTTAAAAACGGCCGTTTTTTCAGGAGCAGTGATTTTAATAATGCTTAAAGTCAAACAATAAAAGTGTAATATCCCTTTAAATTTCGTAGCTGGGGGGTGTCTATAGTATGCCTGTAAAGGGGCGCATGTTTCCTGTGTTTAGAACAGTCTGACAGCAAAATGACATTTTGAAGGAAAAAACTCATTTAAAACTACCCGCGGCTATTGCATTGCCGACAATACACATAGAAGTTCATTGATAAAAACGGCATGGGAATTCCCCAAAGGGGAACCCCGAACCAAAATTAAAAAAAAAAAATGACGTGGGAGTCCCCCTAAATTCCATACCAGGCCCTTCAGGTCTGGTATGGATATTAAGGGGAACCCCGGCCAAAATTTAAAAAAAAAATGATGTGGGGTTCCCCCTAAATTCCATACCAGACCCTTCAGGTCTGGTATGGATTTTAAGGGGAACCCCGCGCCAAAAAAAAAAAAAAAACGGCATGGGGTCCCTCCAAAAATCCATACCAGACCCTTATCCGAGCACGCAACCTGGCAGGCCGCAGGAAAAGAGGGGGGGACGAGAGTGCAGCCCCCCCCTCCTGAACCGTACCAGGCCACCTGCCCTCAACATTGGGAGGGTGCTTTGGGGTAGCCCCCCAAAACACCTTGTCCCCATGTTGATGAGGACAAGGGCCTCATCCCCACAACCCTGGCCGGTGGTTGTGGGGGTCTGCGGGCGGGGGGTTTATCGGAATCTGAAAGCCCCCTTTAACAAGGGGACCCCCAGATCCCAGCCCCCCCCTGTGTGAAATGGTAAGGGGGTACTTACCCCTACCATTTCACTAAAAAACTGTCAAAAATGTTAAAAATTACAAGAGACAGTTTTTGACAATTCCTTTATTTAAATACTTCTTCTTTCTTCTATCTTCCTTCATCTTCTGGTTCTTCTGGTTCTTCTGGCTCTTCTGGTTCTTCCTCCAGCGTTCTCGTCCAGCATCTCCTCCGCGGCGTCTTCTATCTTCTTCTCCTCGGGCCGCTCCGCACCCATGGCATGGGGGGAGGCTCCCGCTCTTCTCTTCTTCTTCATCTTCTTCTCTTCTTCTTTTCTTCTCTTCTTCATTTTCTTCTCCGGGCCGCTCCTCACACATGCTAGCATGGAGGGAGGCTCCCGCTGTGTGACGGCGCTCCTCGTCTGACAGTTCTTAAATAACGGGGGGTGGGGCCACCCGGTGACCCCGCCCCCCTCTGACGCACGGTGACTTGACGGGACTTCCCTGTGACGTCACGGGGAATGCCACAGGGAAGTCCCGTCATGTCCCGTGCGTCAGAGGGGGGCGGGGTCACTGGGTGGCCCCGCCCCCGTTATTTAAGAACTGTCAGACGAGGAGCGCCGTCACACAGCGGGAGCCTCCCTTCATGCCAGCATGGATGCGGAGCGGCCCGGAGAAGAAAATGAAGAAGAGAAGAAGAGAAGAAGAGAAGAAGAGAAGAAGATGAAGAAGAAGAGAAGAGCGGGAGCCTCCCCCCATGCCATGGGTGCGGAGCGGCCCGAGGAGAAGAAGATAGAAGATGCCGCGGAGGAGATGCTGGACGAGAACGCCGGAGGAAGAACCAGAAGAGCCAGAAGAACCAGAAGAACCAGAAGATGAAGGAAGATAGAAGAAAGAAGAAGTATTTAAATAAAGGAATTGTCAAAAACTGTCTCTTGTCATTTTTAACATTTTTGACAGTTTTTTAGTGAAATGGTAGGGGTACTTTTGTACCCCCTTACCATTTCACACAGGGGGGGGCCGGGATCTGGGGGTCCCCTTGTTAAAGGGGGCTTCCAGATTCCGATAAGCCCCCCGCCCGCAGACCCCCACAACCACCGGCCAGGGTTGTGGGGATGAGGCCCTTGTCCTCATCAACATGGGGACAAGGTGTTTTGGGGGGCTACCCCAAAGCACCCTCCCAATGTTGAGGGCATGTGGCCTGGTACGGTTCAGGAGGGGGGGGCTGCACTCTCGTCCCCCCTCTTTTCCTGCGGCCTGCCAGGTTGCGTGCTCGGATAAGGGTCTGGTATGGATTTTTGGGGGGACCCCACGCCGTTTTTTTTTTTTTTTTTGGCGCGGGGTTCCCCTTAAAATCCATACCAGACCTGAAGGGTCTGGTATGGAATTTAGGGGGAAGCCCACGTCATTTTTTTTTTTAAATTTTGGCCGGGGTTCCCCTTAATATCCATACCAGACCTGAAGGGCCTGGTATGGAATTTAGGGGGACTCCCACGTCATTTTTTTTTTTTAATTTTGGTTCGGGGTTCCCCTTTGGGGAATTCCCATGCCGTTTTTATCAATGAACTTCTATGTGTATTGTCGGCAATGCAATAGCCGCGGGTAGTTTTAAATGAGTTTTTTCCTTCAAAATGTCATTTTGCTGTCAGACTGTTCTAAACACAGGAAACATGCGCCCCTTTACAGGCATACTATAGACACCCCCCAGCTACGAAATTTAAAGGGATATTACACTTTTATTGTTTGACTTTAAGCATTATTAAAATCACTGCTCCTGAAAAAATGGCCGTTTTTAAAACTTTTTTTTGCATTGATCCATGTCCCCTGGGGCAGGACCCAGGTCCCCAAACACTTTTTATGACAATAACTTGCATATTAGCCTTTAAAATTAGCACTTTTGATTATTCATGTTCGTGTCCCATAGACTTTAACGGTGTTCGCGTGTTCGAACGAACTTTTTTCCTGTTCGCATGTTCTGGTGCGAACCGAACAGGGGGGTGTTCGGCTCATCCCTACTCCTGACACTATATCAGCATGCAAGGATGCCCACAGGGAGAGCAACTTTTCTTTTAACATAGTGTCAGAGATAGATTGTCCAGATGTGGGGAAAGCAGCAATGGGATCGACTGCAGCTGAGTAATTCTCTGATCTGGAGGCCTCTGGCCCACTCACCTACATGCCTGGGTCCTCCTGTGGCAAGCCAAGGGAGTCCCTGCGCATCTTCAAATTCACTCCTGGTGGAGGGACTAGATGCCCAAGATGAGGACCCGCTGTGTGTTGGGGTGGATATGTGCCCTTTATGTTGCGGCCTTACCTTCTGGCCAAGTGGAGCCAGTGCTGCCTCTATTTTGCTGTGGACCAATGGAAAGAATCTGGATAGCTTGCAGGGCTGCAGCAGCTCTTTTCAGCACCACAGCATGTTGTCTGTACTCTGGGAGCTGCTGATGGTGACTATGAAGGTGCAGTGGAGGCTCTGGTGTCAGTGGATTCCCCCAGCAGCCAAGCGAGCTCCTAAGTCAGGTGTCCATCTTGGAGCTCGATCGTTACACCCCCCCTAAACCAGGTGAGTTGGGGTGACTATGTGAGACTGGGAGACTGAGAGTTTGGGAGACTGAGAGAGCCGGGACAACTAAGCCCTGGTTCACACTATGAATCACACAGGCATGTGCAGCGCATTCCTGTGCAATTCACATGGGATTCAGTGCATTGCGATTTGAGCCCATTCGTTTTAAATGGGATCAAATCACAGTGCATTGCACCAATAGTAGTTCATGCACTACTTTTGGAAATGCATTGCAACCAGATCGCATGGTTTGGGGTGTACTTGCCTTTTAATTGACACCCGCTGCAGATCACAACTGCAGTGCATTTTGAACGTGGTGCTGGAAACTAGCACAGATCACACCATGGGGGTGATTTCCGAAAGCCATGCTCCATCAGTAGAGGAGCACGGCGAGGCGCAACGCACATTTCCATATTTATGAAATGGTGTGGCCGGTAACAGCGTGAATCCCCCATTTACTATAATGATCTCGGTGCACGGGAGAATGCAATCTGTGTGCCACTATGGACATGGTGCACGGCATCTCCAAATCAATATTGACAGAAGATGGAGGTGCCAAAATTATGGGGTGATGTGAGAAAGTTTAGTAACAAATATGCCCAAAATAGAATGAGAAAGTAACTTTTTCAGAGAAAGCCTGCTGTGCCCGCAAGTACGTTTAGAACTGCATGAGATCAATGTAAGCATTGCGCATGTGCAAGCGGCTGTTGCACTCGTTCACATGTGTTTGTTCACTGCGCGGCCAAAATTTTAGTACAGACATACCCCACTTTTAAGTACACAATGGGGTTTATTTACTAAAGCTGGAAAGTGCAAAATCAGGCTCACTTCTGCATAGAAACCAATGCGCTTGTAAACCCAGCTTGTTAAATTAAGCTTTGGCAATAAAACCTGGAAGCTCACTGGTTTCTATACAGAAGTGAGCCTGATTTTGCACTTTCCAGCTTTAGTAAATAAACCTCATTGTGTACTTAAAAGTGGGGTATGCCTGCAAATTTTAAGCAATGTACATGCAATTGCATGGGTTGAATGTGAGCATCCTCTAAACATGACACTTTTTTTTTATGCTGGTTCACCTTTATGTATTTTTTTAAGGTGATTTGCACACAGGTCATGTTATCATGTCATGTTGCCAACATGTGACATGCACCTTGTTAAAATTATGTAAAAATTCTCTCAGTCCTCTAGCTCAGTGGTCATCAACCCTGTCCTCAGGGCCCAACAACAGGCCAGGTTTTATGTATTACCCTGGAGAGATGCAGACTAGAATACTGCAATCACTGAGCAGCAAATGATATCACCTGTGATGTATTTCAGTTATCTTGCAAACCTGGCCTGTTAGTGGGCCTTGAGGACAGGGTTGATGACCACTGCTCTAGCTCCTCCTAAAAGGGCATTTAACCTTCCCCCTCTATTGCATATGATTTACTTTGGCTAGCTTTTGCTTTTAAAGGGGAACTCCACACTCCACTCTATTCTCCAAAGGCTGTGAGCTGCCTTCAAGAATCCAAACCACATCCCTTTTCAGAGCATACAACAGGGCCAGCTAGGAAAGGGGCGAGAAGAGCGATCGCCCAACCCCCTCCTGAACCATATGCCACATGAGGACCACATGCACTCAACATAGCTGGCTGCCTTTGGGGCATGTTGGGCTCAGCCCAATACCAACCACAAAGTACCTTGTACCCACTAGTGTAAAGGGGTTTTCCACATTCCGTAAAGCCCTCTGTCTGCAGCCCCCCACAACCCCAGCCTAGGGTTGTGTGGAAGAGGCCTTTGTCCCCCTTTCATGGGCTGGCTTGCTGTGTGTTTGGCTAGGGGTTTGTTAGTGTGTGGGAGGGGCACAATATTTTTTAGTTTGACATGGTATTTTTCACATGGGGATTCTCATTTTAAACCTTAACATACCCAAATGGCCTTGTATGTATTGGGGGGGGCAGGCTATTTTAGGTTTTGGGTTAAAATCTTGCAGATGCAATATAGATTTGTAAGTTTTCTCTAAGGCCGTACATCTTTGAAGCAGCATTTTGGATACATGCTATAGATGCACCACTTTACAGGCAGAGTAAGCCCCCCCCCCTGCCCCAAGTCACTAGCTTTTAAGCAATTTTGCATTTTTAAAGGCACTTCTCCTTGTTTCGTTTTTGGGGTTGTATAAATTGGTGACATTGATATATGTCCCATTTTAAGGCCAATAACTAGAATATAAGCTAGCCAAGTGGGGACTAGCAAAATTAACAAGTCAGTTCCCATGGACTGCAATTATATTTGTTCTGTAACTTTTTCCCATGTTAGGCTCTTTGTTTGCCCCCCTGGACTGGGGGTGTGTGTGTTTTATGTTGTCAATCTGTGTTTTTGTAGGTTGTTAGTTTCACTTTGATTTAATTGTCTGTGCTGCATTATTTTGCAAAATCTTCCTCAAGCTGTTGTGATTAATAAATCCTTAAGAGACTGTACGTTTGTGGGCGCAGTCCTTTTAACTCCTGTTAATTTCCTCTGCAAAATGATCAGACCTCAAAACCATATTCTGTTAGTGTCTCAAATTAACATACGGGCGTTTTTTGCTTTCCTCACTCTTTTCCAAGTCCTGTTTTGTTGACCAATAAAATTTGTAGCACATTTTTATGTTTTATGTGTTTTGCTAATAATTTGTTTTGCAGATGCATGCTCAATACAATTAATGCATTTTACACTCCCCCCAAAACAATTTTCATGCAACAGATTTCCCAGCTGCAGCTTAACCGCTTCAGCCCCGGAAGATTTTACCCCCTTCCTGACCAGAGCACTTTTTGCGATTCGGCCCTGCATCACTTTAATTGACAATTGCTCGGTCATTCGACATTGCACCCAAACAGAATTGTCATCATTTTTTTCCCATAAATAGAGCTTTCTTTTGGTGGTATTTGACCGCCTCTGCATTTTTTATTTTTTGCGCTATAAACAAAAAAAGAGCGACAATTTTTAAAAAACGTATTATTTTTTACTTTTTGCTATAATAAATATCCCCCAAAAATATATAAAAAAACTATTTTTTTCCTCAGTTTAGGCCGATATGTATTCTTCTACATATTTATGGTGAAAAAAAAAAAAAAATTGCAATAAGCGTATATTGATTGGTTTGCACAAAATTTATAGCGTCTACAAAATAGGGGAACGTTGTATGGCATTTTTATTTTTATTTTTTTTTATTAGTAATGGCGGTGATCTGCGATTTTTATCGGGACTGAGACATTATGGTGAACATATCAGACACTTTTGACACTATTTTGGGACCATTGTCATTTATACAGCAATCAGAGCTATAAAAATGCATTGATTACTGTGTAAATGACACTGGCAGTGAAGGGGTAACCACTAGGGGGCGGGTAAGGGGTTAAGTGTGTCCTAGGGAGTGATTCTAACTGTGAGGGGGGTGGGCTTCAACACACAGGACAGTGATCACTGCCCTATATGACAGAGAGCAGTGATCTCCATCCTGTCATTAGGCCGAATGAGGAAATGCTTTGTTTACAAAAGCATCTCAACGTTCTTCCTCTCCGTGACATGATCGCGGGCACCCGGCAGACATTGAGTCTGCAGGACTGCGGCCACGGAGACCGCGGCGGGCGCATGCACCTGAGACACCGCTTCTTAAAGGGGACGTACCTGTGCCAAACTGTGCATGATGAAGGAAAACCTGCAAACATGGCCCATTGGGGGTACTTGAGGACAGGGTTGAGAAACACTGATTTAGAGTACTGAGCTAAAATCTAGCTCAAGGTAATCCTATTCTAATTGTATGAATTTTAGGGAAACCATGTGAGTGTTAGAACCCCTGCTTTTCTTTTTTAAGTTGGGCTTTGTGTCCCTTTTCTGAAAATCACCAATGTCTTTCCTTGGGGACACACAGGTCAATCTAAGTAGTGTCCCCATTAGACAAATTGCATTGTAGCACTTTGTTGTGTATATCCCACATTATTAGGTATTTTGGGGTTTATTAAAGGCAAATTCACACTGCAATACAAGTGTACTCGCTGTAAAAAAAAGGGTAAGCACTGGTGATTTTATCATCCAATCATGTAGAAGCAAAGATGCTGTTTTTTTTATTTTCCTTGCATGTCCCCCTCGGATCTCCAGCAACTGCACTTCCAAGTGCACTTGTAGTGCAAAGTGGATTTGCCTTTAGTAAATAAACCCCAAAGTCCAAGATACCTAATAATTTGGGGTGTACACAGCAAAATGCTAGAGTGCAATTTACCTAATGGGGAAACTATTTAGATTGACTGGTGTCCCCAAGGAAAGACATTGGTAGGGTTTTACCCTCATTTCCTGTTTGGCTATGTGACAGGAAATGAATAAATTTGAAGGCAAAACTGGCAAAATTTAGGAGGTGTCTTCACTCTATCAGGGGTGCAGACATCCCCAAAAACTGACAACTTCTAATCCCTCCTCACTCTATCCCCAAGCAAAAATAAGAAAGAATTTCATTTAGTTTAACTTTGCAAAGACACATTCCTAAGTTCAACTGTGATGCATGTCAATGGACTATTTAGACCTTGTTTAATAGAAAACACCAGTTGCCTTTCACTAGAAACATTTGTTAGTCCAGTCCTGGAAATCTGCATCTGCTTTACTATTAATTTCCATAAAAATTGGGTTCCTGCAGCTAGATGCACGACCACTGTGTATGTGAGATGCGCAACTACTGTGTGAGCAAAGGTATGTACCTGTGGCGCATATCTGGTACCTGGAAGCGGTGGCCAGTACACAGGAATGACATCACGCCCCTCGAGGAAGTTGCTTGTACTGCTGCTAATTTCTTCTCACCACCATGCCCCACTCACTGTTCTCTGAGGAAGAGATGATCCTTATTTGCAAATTAAGATAATTTTTAATTTATTTTTATATGGGGTGGTGTTTGTGTAGGTCATGTGTATATGTCTAAATGATTTGGCCTCAAAACACACACCTACTTCCTGTGTTCGGTGTGTATATATATATATATATATATATATATATATATATATATATAGATGTAGGTTCTTGTGTCTACCAGCAGAGAGAAGTTGGGTAGCTTCCACACTCCCAATTCTGAATGCATAATAATGGTCTAGCACAGGGGTCTTCAAACTATGGCCCTCCAGTTGTTCAGGGACTATAATTCCCATCATGCCTAGTCATGTCTGTGAATATCAGAGTTTTACAATGCCTCATGGGATGTATGGTTCCGCAACAACTGGAGAACCATAGTTTGAAGATTCCTGATCACTCTAGCATGTCTTGAAAAAAGGTGGTTTTTCATGTGCCTTGTATAATGGCCAAGAAATATCGTTTGGCCAATCTCTGTACTACTCGATATTTAGGCAAAATAGGAAAACGCACTTGAACAATTATTTCAAATTATAGAAAATCAAACAGGCTCTTGCACTAAATCTAATTTGTTTAAGATCTAACTGATTGCAGTGTATGGTCACCTTTAAAGATCATGATCTGAAAATATTAATTTATCTTCTCTGTTCTTTGTAGTGTATTGAAAGATTTGGGTAAAAAAGAAAAAAAACACATTTCAAAGATATATTAGAAGTGATAGAAATGAGATTAGCACTTATGTACCACCACCCCCTCCCTTTAGAATGTAAGCTCTACGAGCAGGGCCCTCCTGTATTGAACTGTACTGTAATTGTGCTGTCCCCCCTCTACATTGTAAAGCGCTGCATAAACTGTTGGCGCTATGTAAATCGTTAATAATAATAATAATAATAATAATAATAATAATATTTAACTGAGAACACCTACTAATTGCCTAACAAGACACATCCAATGAGATGAAATTAACCAATTGTATTGGGCGTGCACTATTATCAATGAGAAAAACGCAGTTACTCTAGCAACAAATGCAGTTTACATATGCGGGTATTTATTATCGCTATTTGCGCTTCAATGTGCGCCGGTTCGCACGTTCAATTAATGACTTTTACAGCACACCAATTATTGTATGAACTGGTGCAGTGCCTTCTTCTTAGTAAATCACTCACCATGTTCTAGTGTGAACCCAGCCTAAGCGAGCTCAGGGACTAAGGGAATCAGTAAACCTCAGAGGAGTGGAAGAGCCCAGGGTGGAAGGAGAACCCCTATTGATAGGCCAGGAGTGAGACCATACAGCATGGAGCTGTGGCTACTGGCTAAGTGAGGCAGTAAAGCCTAGAGAACCAGGAGAGATGGGTGACACAGTCTAAGGGACCACCGACTAGAGCAGCAGTAGCTGAAAGCCAGCTTCTCCTTTCCCTCCTGAGACCTTCAGTTGCTGCATTGGGAGCCATACAGGGGATTGTTTCTGTAATTGCCCCCCCCCCCCCCTCCTCCGGAACACTGTAATCATTCAGAATGTAAATATAGTATACTGTGTTTACTATGCTTCAGCTTATAAATGAACAGGAAGGCTGGGCAGAGATCTTCCTATTCAATCATTCTGTGCAGTTGAGGCTGCATAAGGGAACTGGGGAATGTGTTTCCTTAGCCCCTTTCTCTGTCTTAGAAGTCTAAAGATATGTCACCAACCCACCCCCATACACACACACACACACACACAAAAAAAAAGCATTGTGAAAAAATGTGAAAAAAAAATTGCAACAAAAAAATAAAGCTGTAAAAAATAATTAAAGCTTAAGGGCTCATTCACATAGGTTCTCTGGCCCACACAGTGTGAATGAGCAGTTTGTTTATGTGGCTGGAGCCACCTGTTACTCTATGGAGATGCAGTAACTGTATGAACACAGCAGCATGTCCTAATCTGACAGGTGTGCAGATGTGGGTGAGTGATCAAAAAGGCATATCATCTTTGTTTGGGGGCCATATACCTGCACCAACATGCCTGTCAAATTAGGACCTGCTGTGTTCATACTGTTACTGTATTTCCATAATGTAACATATTATCTATATTCTCTTCTTACTTTCTCTTCCTTATATCTCACTATTCATACCTTCTTGACAGGTTTCATAAGTTTAAGACTGTGTACATAACACGATAAAGATCCGGAAACTTAAGCTTTCTTTCCAGATATAGACTCGTCAGCTCTCTCTGAGTCCTCAATATGGCTTACTCATCATTGGGATATGAGCCCACAGTGATCTCCCACAACACAAAGGGTCTGAATATCCCTGAAAAGCGCAAAACCCTCTTAAAAGAACTCAAAAAAGGTAAACCTTGTTTTGTTTTTTTACAAGAAACTCATTTTAAAACTCAACAAATTCCCAAGCTTACTGACTCTTATTTCATACAGGCGTACCACGCAACGAATGACCTAACAAAATCCAAGGGAGGGAGTGTCCATACTTATTAGTAGGGATACTTCCTTTGAATTATCAGACAAACTCATTGACCCAGAAGGCAGGTTTATATTCTTGAAGGGGAAATGCTGCGGCACACCTATTACGTTAGCAAACGTTTATTTTCCCAACACAGCGCACCTGACCTTTTGCCGCAGAATTCTCAAAAAACTCAAAGATTTTAGCTCGGGATGCCTTATTTTAGGAGGCGACTTTAATGTCCCACTAAATCCCTTTACTGATACATCCACAGGCAAAACCTATATCACATACAAAATACTTAAGCAACTGAAAACACTACTGTACTCACTACAACTAGTAGACTCATGGAGATTTCTTCATCCAAAGGATAAGGACTACACCTTTTACTCTATCCCGCACGGCAGATACTCGAGAATAGACTACATATTTGTTTCACAAAGAGATTTAGATATGATCTCAGGTGCCAAAATAGGGATCCAGACCTTTTCAGACCATGCCCCTATTTCCTTATCATTAAAAATCTCAGAACCACAACCAAAAACGAACACTTGGAGACTAAATTCTGCACTGGTGACAGACCCAATCTTACTACCTCAAATAGCCACGTCATTGACAGACTACTTTAAAAATAAGACCACACCAGACATCAACCCCTTATCAATCTGGGAAGCACATAAATGCACAATCAGGGGAGAACTCATCAAAATTGGTTCTCAACGCAAAAAAGAAAGGGAAAAAAAGATTAAAATCCTGACAGAGAAAATTCATGCCCTGGAATCTTTACATAAACAAACCCTGACAGAACACTCTGCAATCGATCTCCTAGAAAATAGAAAGGCACTTCAACAGATCTTTGACATAAGGGCTAAAAAATTTTTATTCTTCCAAAAAAAATTTACTATGAACATGGCAATAAAACAGGAAGTCTGTTAGCGAGAGCAGTGAAAAATGCGAAAACACAACAGCACATTCCAGGCATACAAAAAAAAGAAGGAAAAATAGATATCACCACCAAAAACATTGCACAACACTTTCATGATTATTACATGGCCTTATATAACCTACCTAACACACAGAAACCCAGCACAATTCAAGGAAGAAGAACACAAGCTATACAACAATACTTAAAAGACTCAAAGTTATACACTCTGTCCACTGAAGATATATCTCAGCTAGAAAGACCCATAGAAGCTTTTGAATTACAACAAGCAATAAAACATCTTAAGACAGGGAAATGTCCGGGACCAGACGGCTTCACGGCAATTTATTACAAAACATTTCGGGACATTCTGCCTGGGCCGCTTCTACGGGCTTTGAATTATATGTCAGAAGCCAGGGAGATCCCATCAAATTTCCTTATGACACACATAACAATTCTTCCCAAGCCAAACGAGGACCTAGCAGAATGTACTAGCTACAGGCCAATATCATTGTTGAATCTGGACGTGAAATTTATTTAAAAAATAATAGCTAACAGACTGAAACCTCTGCTTCACGGCCTGATAGGAAGTCAGCAAGCAGGATTTATGCCAGGAAGAGAAACCAGAGACAACGTAATCAAAACACTCAACTTAATACATGCTACTCGGATGCGGAAAATTGAAGGCCTTCTCCTGTCTATGGATGCGGAAAAGACCTTTGACCGCGTGGCCTGGGATTTTATGCTAGAAACCTGTAGGTGCATAGGCTTGGGAAATCATATGATGTCCTGGATCTCCATGCTCTATAAAAACCCCACTGCGCAGCTTAAGATCAATGGTTCTCTTTCAAACACAGTAAAAATTAACAATGGTACGAGACAGGGCTACCCTCTCTCGCCCCTTTTGTTTATTCTAACACTAGAACCATTTATCAGAAAAATTGTAGCAGATAGGGCAATTCAGGGGTTTGAGATTGGTGGAAAGGAGTTCAAGGTTGCGGCCTACGCAGATGACCTGTTATTTTTCATAACAAATCCCCACATTTCACTTCCCTCCTTAATGAAAGAATTCTCTATTTTTGGATATTTATCCAACCTTAAAATTAATTACACCAAGTTGGAGATCCTAAACATTTCGATTCCTACAAATAAAGCAGAACTCATCAAGTCCAATTTCCCCTTTAAATGGGTAGGTTCAGCACTTAAACACTTAGGGATTTGTCTGACACCCAAACTCTCTCAAATTTATGACCACAATTTTGTCCCCCTACTGAAAACAATATGCTCAGACCTCCAAAGTTGGCACCCAAAGGGCATCTCCTGGTTTGGAAGGGTAGCCATCTGTAAAATGTCTATTCTACCAAGAGTACTTTATTTATTTAGAAATTTACCAATAAAAATTCCCCAGAGTTTCTTCAAAATACTTCATTCAACTCAAATGAAATTTATTTGGGCCCACAAAAAACCCAGAGTACGATTCACTCGATCCAAAGACAAAGGAGGGATGGGCATCCCAGATTTTCGCCTCACATGTCACTAGGATAATAGATTGGCATTGCCACTATACAATTAAAGATTGGGTGGAACTAGAAGAAGTATTGAGCTAGACACCAATCAGATATTCACCATGGATACCATGGAAGAGTCTCCCAGCAGATATGAGAACGCACCCCCTAGTGGGCACCACTTTAGCAATGTTCAATAAGCTAACGAAACTTACAAACTTCTCATCGCATCTAAGCCCGCTCACCCCATTACAGAATAATCCTGACTTCCTGCCGGGAATGGGAAACCGATCACTACGATCTACTGACACAAACAAACCCCTATTAGATACACATTGCTTCCACAATCAAGAGTTCAGAGAATTTACAGAGATTAAAACCACAAACAACCTCCCAGAGTTACCGTTATGGACATATTTTCAATGCTGTAGCTATCTTAACAAAACATCGAGAAAACACAACTTCAGCAGACTGTTAACGGAGCTACAGTCAGTCTGTCATTCAGAGGAACATATCCCCAAAGTGACCTCACTGGCATACCGCTGGCTTCAAGAAGGGGGTGACAAAGGCGAGGAGGATCTCAGAGAGAGCTGGTCGACAGCACTAGGTATTTCATTGTCGGTCTCACAATGGAGGAAAGCATGCATTTTCGCTCATAAATGCTCCCTGAGCACAAGAACTCAGGAAGCAGCATACAAGCTACTCACTCAATGGTACGCCACGCCAGTAAAGTTACATTTGTGGTTTCCTGACCACTCAGATACTTGTTGGCGTTGTAACAATGAAAAAGGTTCCTTACTACACATTTGGTGGCAATGTCCTGTGTTGAGCCCTTTTTGGGCGGAGGTCAGGGAAAAAATATTCCTGATCACAGAAACAAAATTGAAGCTAGATGCGGTGGGCTATCTCCTGCATGTCACGGAATTTCCCATTAGGAGGTACAAACACTCGCTCTCCAAACACCTTTTGAACGCTGCCAAAGCTTGTATTACACTTTATTGGAAGTCTACAAAAATCCCATCTATTCGGGAATGGTTTAATAAGATATCAGTTCTGTGAGATGGAGGAAACTATTGCCCAGGCAGGAGAAAATGTGGAACGCTTTCATAAAACTTGGTCACCATGGCTTATATACAAATATTCTCAGGCATATCTTGATGTACTCAACTAGACTAATGCTGTTTGATTACACCCACATGATCCACACTGAAGATTAATAACATTATTACCTGTGCTTAAAAATTTAATTATATAAACTTGGTTATGGAAAATACTCAACTTAATGAATAAAGTTTTCTAATAACCGGAGCTGAAAGTATGTACACTACTGTCCTTCTCCTTTCTATTTATTTTCAAACTTTCTATTCTTTCCTGAAGACAAACTAAGGGTTTGCAACTGAATGACAATGACAACTGCATTGATAAATCTAAAAGTTGAAATATTACAAATTGTTTATGCTAATATATACAACATCATTAGAGCTATATAATTTTCCTGATGTATTATCCAGCACTGTATTTCAATAGGTGGAGCTGCATCTCCACAGAT
The DNA here is from genome assembly GCF_042186555.1 of Aquarana catesbeiana. Lineage (NCBI taxonomy): Eukaryota > Metazoa > Chordata > Amphibia > Anura > Ranidae > Aquarana > Aquarana catesbeiana. Next base: position 227,865,609 of record NC_133327.1, read on the forward strand.
GTATCTCTTTATTATTTTTCAATAAACTTTGATGAAAAAAAAATGAGACTCTCTTCCCATAATCTATATCAAAATAATCTTTAGGAGTCCATCCCTGTATACATTTTTTTTTCTCCCTTCAAATGAAAGAAATCCGGCTAGCAAAAAGAAGTCCTTGGATTTGAAACACTGAGATGAATATCCAGATCTTGACCACAAAGATCTTCTTATACTGACACTAACTAACTAACTAACTCCAAAGTTCTTTTGTCCATAATCACCAATAAAACCGGGGATCTGGCAAGGTCAGTGTCTTTCCCAGTTTACCCACTGTAGTAATGAAATATACAACGTCCTCTTTTCCGGGCCTGCAGATAACTACTTTGTCAGCATAGATGTGCCGACCGAAGTTCCAGTGCATAAAACATCCACTAAAACATTCATCCATTTTAACAGAACATCCAGTCTTTCAGAAAGGCTTAGGGACAGACAAATAGTCCCAAATAGCTTCACTGTACCAAAGTTCCCGGTTAACTTCAATCACTTGCATTATGTCCTGAGGGACATAAGGGAACTCCAAGCCATATTCTGTAGCTACACGCTTGTTCAACATTCTCTGCAAATGTGCAAGTTTGGACAAGGATCTGTTTTTCCCCATGCCAGGAGGCACACATGAATCCAATGATTTGCTCACCATAGACCCAGCCGGTGTCTGAAGTGAACTAACAACTTGACAATGTCTCATTTACAGTGCTGTGTGGCTCCACACAGGGTGACGTCTTCCCAGAACTCAGGGCTGTCCATTCAGGGAAAGTCATAGCAGAGGCGACATCCTCGCCTTGTGCCCATAACATCTCTTGTGACATAGTCTCAAATAGGTCATCATCACCGGAAAGATCCGACAAGGATTCAATTTCCGAATCTCCTAGTTCTTCTGCTGGCAGATATTTATTTACAGTCCCAGATACATTCCCCATCAGCTGCTTACCCGTTCCCGTTGTGGACTTTGTTGGATCCGGTTCGGGTAGTCTCTGGGGTAGGCCTCGGCCACGGCCGTGGGAAGCCTTCACATATCCCACCTTCCTCTGGACAGGTACAACAGAGACAGGCGTGGTGGATACAGAATTCAAAGCAATGTCCGCTGATGAGACAGCAACAGCAGTGTCTCTCTCCGGAACATTCTCGACAACAACAGGCGAAATGGTGGCCTGCCGTTCTCTCTCCGTAGTAGTAGCAGCTTCTACTGTGGCGATATCTGTTGCCCAATCCATTCGATAAGCACGGGGCGACATGGTAGGTTGCTCCACCACAAACAAATACTCTCCACATTGCGGACATCAGCCAAATGGACGGAGATGTACGGCCAGTCCTTCACATCGGTGGCAGATCATGCCCAGTCCTTCAATATCTCTTGAGGTATACAGAACAAACCTCCCCTGCGGCTTCAGATGAACACCAGTGTCCATAAGGAGGGTTCCGGTCAGTACTATACTCAACACAGTGCTTGCAGGGAACATTCTTGGTCCCATAATTGGCTGCATCGCTGAAAAAGACATGGCCACACTCTGATCTTCTCAGCACGATCACGAGGCCTCTCTTCTTCTCTGGCGCCAAACACATACACGCATCCCACGCGGTATCAAGTAGGGTAGGCTCCTCCCACTTGTTCTTCTGATCACGTAGCTCCCAGGCTTTTACTAGCGCCCGCCGCCTACGCATTCAGAAATAAAGTCCTGCAACTTTTAACCTCTTCTCTTCCTGAAAAACTGACAAAGTCCAGCTCTCACCGTAAACTCCCGGGGAAACACCTCTCTGGGTTGCGAGAATTGATGGTCAACAAATCCCAGATGACACCCCCACATGTAGCACTAACTCTCGGTGGAGCTGCTGGTTTAAGCGGGCTGTTACCTTCACTCTCAATACCTCTGTTTCACCGGCTCCGGGTCTAGGGTTCCGTTGAGTTTACCTCTGGACGATATAAGCACTAACATTTGAGTACGTTTTCAATGCTTTATTGAACCAAGTAACGAAGGAAGTAGCAGGAAAGAGGCAGGAGGAAAGCTGCAGGGAAGCTCAAATACCTTTATTTAGGTTTCTTTAGAACATCCTTTAAAGTTGAATACTGTAATTGAATGCAATCCCCTTTTTGTGGGACACGATCTTTGCTCGCCTGAATAGGCCTCTCTCACTTGCCTAGCAGCCAGTACGTAGCACAAACAAAAGTCTCTGCCACAAACTTGCTTGAAATAAACCCATACGATCCTCTGCCACAGGATGTATTGGTTTGTGATGAATGTCAGACACAGTACTTGGACCTCTAAGCCAACCCAGCAGTACCATGCAATAAGATTACTTCAGGATACGTCCTCCAACCGAGTCACCAGGCCCCTCTCCAGACCAGCACTCTGCATGATCCTTCCATGACAGATCCTCCCCTGGGATCTTATCGGTTGTCCAGCTTCTTCACTCAGGATAGACAGCTCAGGACCATTCCTTGGCTGCTGTGGTAGGCCCCAGACAGGCTTCTGGGCCCACCCACGCGCCGCAGCGACACGGGCCTCCGGAACGGAGGACCACGAGGTTGTACTCTAACACATACCTGTCGGCCAGGAGGGCCAGCAGGTGGCTGAAAATGAACCCCTAAACATGGTATCTGTCCCATAAATACCCTCTCCCAGAATGCAACTCGGAGGACCACCTCCACTGAGTTGTCTCCGGGACAGAGGCACAATGCGGAACCACACGCAACGTCAGCCAAGCTGGAACAGAGGCAAATCTAAGTTCCTATAAGGAGCAATTCACTAAATTTACCTATCAGATGGTAGATCATAAATCTACCAGCGCTACATATATATATATATATATATATATATATATATATATATATATATATATATATAAAATTATATATATATATAATTATATATATATATAGTATATACACACACATACGTGACTTTGAGGTACACATCCTAATGCAATGGGATGCGTGCACCTACAGTATGCTCTGGATACAGTCTAAATTTTCTTTCGATTCAAAGTAGAATAAGTCCCTCCAACTGCTTGGAGAAGACAACAAAAACATTTTTTTACTTACATTCTTCAGTCTTCATTTTCTGCCCTCTGACATAATCTCTGGGCTCTAATTGGGTTTCTTTTAGTGGCTACCTATGGGAGGGGTTGGACAACCTGTGGAATTAACTGAATGGTTTGGGCAGGGAAATTATTGAAGCAGATCTCTGCTGTCATTGCTGCAGCAACCTGGGCTGACAGCAGTGGGCTGCAGAAAAAAAAATGACAGGCAGTTCCCTACTCTTTTGCACATCAGATTACCATTTCGCCCCCCTACACGGAGCTGTCAGTGTGTGGTCCAGCAACAACCAGAAACACGGTGATGTACTATATGACAAGGCAAGGAGGCATCTGGGCAGATGACTTGCTAAGTCAGGAGGTGGAGTTATAAAAGACAAAGGGGGTTATTTACAAAAGGCAAATCCACTTTGCACTACAAGTGCAAAGTGCATTTGAAATTACACTAAAAGTGCACTTGGAAGTGCAGTTGCTGTAGATCCGAGGGGGACATGCAAGGAAAATAAAAAACAAAATTTTAGCTTGCATATGACTGGATGATAAAATCAGCAGAGCTTCCCCTCATTTCAGATCTACCCCTCAGATTTACAGCGACTGCACTTCCAAGTGCACTTTCAGTGCAATTTCAAGAGCACTGTGCACTTATAGTTTGCACTTGTAGTGAAAAGTGGATTTGCCTTTCGTAAATAACCCCAAAGTTCTTTATAGAAAGTATAATTTTACCAAAAGGGTAGTTAATACTTGGAACAGACTTCCAGCAGAGGTAGTGAGTCATGCAACAGTAAGTGGATTCAGACATGCTTGGGAAAAAACATAGATCTATTCTCAGACAAAAAAGTAAAAGTAAAAAAAATAAAAAGGGGAGACTTGATGAATCACTTGGTCTTTTTTTCTGCCATCATGTTTCTATGTTAAAGTAACAGCATGTGTGTAAAGCTGCCCTCATGGCCCACTCATATACACCTCTATAGTGTTTCCTACATGCTCCTTCCTTTACCAAAGCTGGAACAAAATACCTTGTGCTTCCAAGTATTTGGGGAGCATGTGACTTCCTCATGTTATGCAATGCCTGAGTCTGGCAGACAATCGGGAGAAGGAAGTGTCACCAGTACACCAGGATGTCCAAAAATGGGTCCAAAATTTTAATCACATAGTATCAAAAAAATAAATAGAAGCAACGTTTTCGGAGCCACACAGGACCCCTTCATCAGGCATGTGACGTTCGTTGGGAGTATTGCATTGGTGGCAGACAATCTCTTTTACACAAAGGGTCCGATCAGGTCTACCTGTCAGTTTTTCAAGAGGAACTGATCAGACCCTCCACTCACCCTTATGGACTTGTGGGTGTAAATGGACTTGTGTTAGTTTACACCCACCTACCTTCAATCCAATCTGGTCCACTAAAAAAATCAGAAGGGGATTCGTCCTCCACCTTGTAGACGAATTGTATCGGAGCAAAGGTGGCTGGTGCTCAATATTTTGGGGGAGGGCAGCAAACAAACCTCCCCCCCGTTTTGTCCTAAGACTCCCTGGCCAACTGGGTCTTAGGACCCGCTTCGTGATTGGCCGGGAGGAGAATCAGGAAGACAATAGTAAATTTGCAGCGCAGTGCTCTGCGCCCCAAGCCCCTCTTTTTTGAAGCCAATTAGAGCCTCAGGCTCCAATTACGTTCTTCCAAAAAAAAAACCCAAAAATTGAAATCCATGCGTACGGTGTCCTGCATGGAGAATAGGGGGCAGGCGCATGAATTTGGGGGGGGGGGGGGGCGGCGCCTCTGTGCCCTTCATGGACGGGCCGCCACTAGATTGGAGGTAGTTGCATGTAAACGGACAGCAGAGTGCGGACAGCAGGCTCTGTCAAAGTCTGCATAAACTGATGGCTCATCTGTGTGCTCTGTTCTGATCAGCAGGGGATCAGTAGACAGATCCCCTGCTGATCATAACGGAGTCCAATTGGGGACTTAATAGGCCTGGATACTGTCAAACGATGGAGCTAGTTTTGTCATCACTGCCTTTAGGCTTTGACAATTGTTGACATTCTGGTGGTAGTTGAAACAGGGAAAGGAATGGCTTGGGTTTACAGAAGAGATTAGCAAAAAAAATGGCCAGGTGGCTACTTTACACAGACACTGTCACTTTGCCTTAATTGGGAAATGTGAAAGTGTCTCTTTAAGGATCCATTGAACTGTTTTTCTATATTGTCTCCATAATCACATTCGAATTGTATTGGAGCAAAGCTGGCTGGTGCTCAATATTTTTGGGGGGGCGGCAAAGAAACCCCCCCGTTTTGTCCTAAGACTCCCTGGCCAACTGGGTCTCAGGACCGCTTTGTGATTGGCCGGGAGGAGAATCAGGAAGACGGTAAATTTGCGGCGCAGTGCTCTGTGCCCCAAGCCCACTCTTTTTGAAGCCAATTAGAGCCTCAGGCTCCAATTACGTTCTTCCAAAAAAAAATTGAAATCCATGTTTTCGGTGTCCTGCATGGAGATTAGGGGCCAGGTGCATGAATTTGGGGGGGGGGGGGCGCCTCTGTGCCCTTTATGGACGGACCACCACTGGATTGGAGATAGTTGAATGTAAACGGACAGCAGAGTGTTGACAGCAGGCTCTGTCCAAGTCTGCATAAACTGATGGCTCATCTGTGTGCTCTGTTCTGATCAGCAGGGGATCAGTAGACAAATCCCCTGCTGATCATAACGGAGTCCAATCAGGGCCTTAATAGGCCTGGATACTGTCAAACGATGGAGTTAGTTTTGTCATCACTGCCCTTAGGCCTTGACAATTGTTTACATTCTGGTGGTAGCTGAAACAGGGAAAGGAATGGCTTGGGTTTACAGAATAGATTAGGCACTGTCATTTTGCCCTAATTGGGAAATGTGAAAGTGTCTCTTTAAGGATCAATTCAACTGTTTTTCTATATTGTCTCCATAATCACATTCAAATGGCTTGATAATCAAAAGAGATATTTAAAAAAAATATTTTGTTGTTCTTATTATTATTATAAACTATTGTGCATTGTAATAAAAACGGGTCTGACAAGTATCAGAAAATCTTATTTTTAAATGTTATTTAACCACTTCAATAGCCAGCACTTATACACCTTCCTGCCCAGACCAATTTTCAGCTTTCAGCACTGTCGCACTTTGAATGACAATTGTGCGGTCATGCTACACTGTACCCAAACTAAATTTTTATCATTTTGTTCCCATAAATAGAGATTTCTTTTGGTGGTATTTGATCACCTCTGGGATTTTTATTTTCTGCTAAATAAATAAAAAAAGACCGAAAATTTTGAAAACAAAATGTTTTTTTTTTGTTTCTGTTACAAAACTTTGTAAATAAGTAAGTTTTCTTCTTCACTGATAAGGAGGCACTGATTGGTACACATAGGTGGCACTGGGAGGCAGCATGGATGCCAATCTATGATGCCCATTGTGGGCACTGATTGACATCCCTGGTGGTCTAGGGTGGCATAACTGGTGGTCCAGTGTGGGCATCCTCGGGGGGGCCGAGCTAATAATCATTCAGCACAGACCCCCCCCCGTCAGAGGAGCAGCTGATCGGCTCTCCTCTACTACTCGCGTCTGATAGACACGAGTGAGGAAAAGCCGATCAATGGTGATTAGATATGGCTGATCACATGGTAAAGAGTCTCTGTCAGAGACTCTTTACCTAAATCAGAGTTAGGGTGTGTCAGACTGACACAATGCAACAATGATCACCGCAATGCAGTCAGGATTTTGCAACCACTTTGCCGACGTTATATTGCTATATGGCGGGAGGCAAGTGGTTCTAAAGGCAGAACGTTTTTTGCCTTAATGCATTCCATCTATTAGGATAAAAAAATTTCTGGATGCAGCTCACCCCACAGCCCCATGTCTATCCAGCGATTTGCATAAGAGCAGTAGCTCTCCCAGGTGGCGGGGGACGAGGTTTGGGGCTGCTCTATGTAAAACCATTGCACAAAGCAGGTAAGTATGACACGTTTCCTTTTTTGGAAAAATAAAAAAATAGTCACTGGAGAAGCGGAATAAAAAAAAAAAAACGGAGTATTTTACCACCAACAATTGCACTATAATCAAATTATTATATTGTTTAAAAACATGTAGAAAACAGCAAAAAATGTTTAAAAAAAAAAAGTTTTTGAAAACAATGGACTCCAAAGTGGGCAAACTTGACTATAAGTACATTGTATGAAGATGCAAACTACCCTTTAGTTACACAAATAGACACCCAATAATATACCAGAAACAGATCAAATATTTATAAATAAATGCATGTTATCCACCCTGGACTTCTACTCTATGTACGTTACCCCCTTAGTACCCCTGCACTATGTACATTATCCATCCCAGACCTGTTTACTATGCATGTAACCCACCCCAGACCCCTACACTATGTACATTAGCCACCCTGGCCACTGCAATATGTCCGTTATCGATCCTAGACCCCTGAAATATGTTCTTTACATATTCTTGACCCCTTCACTATGTATGTTTGTCACCCCAGATCCCTGGACATTACCAATCCCGAACCCTTGCATCACGTACATTACCCACCCTAGACCCCTTCACTATGTTTGTAACCCACCCCAGACCCCAGCACATACCCTGGACACTTTCACAGTGTACATTATCCACCGCCAACCCCTGCATTATGGATGTTTTCCACCCCAGACTCCTTAACTATAAAAAGTTAACCATCCTGCAGCCCTTTACTCTGTACATTACCTACTGTAGACCAAAAAAGTTGGGACACTGTTTACAATTATACAAAAAGCAGAATGCAATGATTTACAAATCTCCTAAACCTATAAATTTTATTCACAATAGAAAATAGAAAACATTTCAAATGGCCTTCTCTGAAAAAGGTGCTGTCTGGATGGGAGAACATGCTGCTCCAAAATCTGGATATATCTTTCAGCATTTATGGGCCCTTTCTAGATGTGCAAGCTGCATATTTAAAATATACAACCCCAATTCCAAAAAATTAGGAACGCTATGTAAAATTGACATAATAACATTATGCAATGATTTGCAAATTTCATAACCCCATATTTTATGCACAAAAGAAAATAGAAATCAAATGTTTAAACTGAGAAAAGCTACCATTTTAAGATAAAAAAATAAAGTAAACTTAAAATTGATGGCAGCAACAAGTCTCAAGAAAGGTGGGACAGGTAAACAAAACCTGTGGAACCATGTTAACAGTGGAACCTTATATATACAGGTATGTGCCTTTCCAAATCATGTCCAATCATCTGAATTTGCCACAGATGGACTACAATCAAGTTGTAGAAACATCTGAAGGATGATTGGTGGAAACAGGATGCACCTGAGCTCAATTTTGAGTGACATGGCAAAGACTGTTAATACTTATGTACATGTTATTATTATTTTTTTTTATAAATTTGCAAAGATTTCAAACAAACTTATTTCACATTGTCATTATGGGGTATTGTTTGTAGAATTTTGAGGAAAATATTATATATTCAAGTGAAGCGCTGTGAACTATCCTATCCCACCCCTCCCAACTTTCTGAGATGGAAATGAGGGACACCTATTAGCAAAAGTATGTAGGCATAGGACACACCCCCTAGCACGCCCCCCTTAAAGGAGAATTGTACAAAAAAAAGATTAGTTAAACCCACAAGTACTTCTTTTTTTTTTTTTACCACTACTATTCCCTTATACTGGCTTTTGGAACTTACAAATGCATCAATTATAAATTGGATGAGTGGTTTAGCACTGGGAAACACTTTTTGATAGTTGAGTAGTGCATTTTATATACACTTATATAGATTAAACCAAAATGAGAGACAAATGAGGAGGACAGAGGGACTGTCAATTGAAATTAGGGACATTTGGGAGCTATGAAGATACAGTATATATGCATCTACTACACATATTTGCAGTATAGAAAAAAAGGCTCTCATTTTATAAAATGTTAAGTAGCAAACAATGAATGGATGTATTTAGAAGTCTATTTACATTATATATCAGTTATCAGATTTTATTTGAACACTAACAAAATTTCAGGGACCACTAAATTTAATAAGAAATCTGTTGAATGAATATGTTTCAAGAGAAACAAAGGCATGCTGTCTACTAGAGAGTACTGTATTAGATCAAAGGATATGATGTCAGTTGATAGAGAAACAGGTCAGGCAAGCCCAGGTAACTCAGGAAACAGGTTACTAATTATTCACTCGCTAAATAGGTATACTATTGCAGCACTACAGAACTCCACAGAGTCAGGAGGTCACAACCTGCACAGTAAGTTATTCAAAGTGGACAAGCTACCTTGCCTTTTTATTACATGAAAACTACAATGGGAGAAAAGGAATCAAATTCTGCCAGTGTGTCTCTGCAAGGTAAGTTCAACGGCCTGCTAAGTGATTTTTTTTTCCGGAGTTCAGGTGTTAGATTAGTCTCTGCAACCTGTGATATTTTCATTGCCTCTTGCAACAGCATGTGTTAGCGTTTTCATACCTAAAGCAAGACTAATTGAAAATGTGGTGTGAGAGGAAAGAAAAAAAAAAAAACAGAAAGTGTTCTGAGTAATGGTATTTTTCTGTTGCACATTGTTTAAGGTAATATGTGAGTGTTAACATGATCTGTGGCAGTGAGCTGGAGCTGGCATGCCCTGTTCCTGGAAATTTACAGTTCAGCCATCCTGCATCTGTCAGTTTGACAGGCTCTTGTAGCAGTGCACATTGTTAGTGTGTTTGTTAGAACTGTGCATGTTCACTTGGTTTGTAAACATATGTATGGTTTAATTATCTTGTTGCTTTTATGCTAGACTTTACAAATAGGTGAGAGTATTTTGTGTCTTGTCTGAGTGTTTTGTATTTAATGACATCCTACTAAAAAAAAAAAAAAACTGAGTTTTTCACACTGTTGTGGTTTTCTAAGGTGTGACTAAGGATACAGCCATGTGCAGGCTTATTTCATACAGCACTGCATAGTAATGCATATGTGCAAAGTAACCAATTACCATCAATTATAATGTAAGTTTACTGCAGACACATCCAGTAAAAAAAAAAAAAAGTAATCCTGGCTTGTTAGTATTGACTGTTTGTACTTTTACTCTGCCTTTTTAAGTAGTCCTGGTGTAAAAGCATTGTTAATTTTCAGCAGGTTACTACATAGCAATCACTAGGATTGCCACCTCATCCCTTTAAACCCGAACACATATGAATTACACAGTTTCAGACACCAAGTAAGTTTAATTACCACCTTAATCATCCACATAACCTGTGTAAACATATGTGTTCGGTTTTAAAGGGATGAGGGGGCAACTCTAGCAATCACACAGTGACCATGCAAGTGTCGGTGTTCTGATTCACTGTAAATATGACATTTTTCATTCATGTGGTTCCAGCGCTTAGGACAGCAACAACCTATATAAAGTGAAACACCAGACAAAAGTTAAAAAACAATTGCAGTACATGTGGGTAAGGCTGCTTGCACATGGCTGGCTGGGGAGGGGGCATAAAAACAGGTGGCTGAGCTGTGGTTTTACTGGCCCCTAGCCATTTACCTGAATTTATAACATTACAGCCTGACAGGGGTTGTGATGCTTTGCAGCCACTGCAATTTTTACTTGGGCACCTGTCAAACTTTCCCATTGAGATCAATGTCTCAATTATCTCATTGCCTTTCAGCAATAAAAAGTAGGGGGGAACAAAAAAACAAGTGTCAGGAGGCAGCAAAAGTGCTTCCTGAATGCTGGTCAGTCACTGATATTTGCCCTCTGAAGAGTGATCCAATGTGCTTTGCAGAGGGCGGTAAGCTTTCCGCCTGTCTGAAAGAACTCCTAGGGCTTGTTTGGACATGTAGTTGAGCCTCATTTTATTGCCCCTTTAACCACCTCTTTAAGCTGCAAAGGTAGCTGATGGGGGTGTAATGCTTTGCTGCATGCCCATGGCAAAAACTATTACTTTTCTTGCATTCAAGTGAATTGGGAAGTGCTGCAATGCACGTGATTGCAGTGCCTTAGGGCAACAATTACAGGGCTAGAACAGGCAGTGAGGAGGGGTGAGTATCATGTCCTTTGTCCAGTGAGTGTGAATTGATTTTAGGCTACATTGGGTGACTAGCGTCAGTGTAAATGACAGCAGCAGGAATATGCTCCTGTGAGAAGCTAGCTGCGACCGCCATGTCCTGCACACTTAAAAAAAATAGATCGGCCGCAGCTATCCTTGGTTGTCCGTCCAGCCATTCATTGTCTGTGGTAATTGCTGCCGGAAGCACACACCTGTGCTCGTCCCCAATTGCAACATGAGTGTTAGACCCCTTTCTCACTGGGGCGCTTTTCAGACATTTTAGCGTTAAAAATAGCACCTGAAAAGCGCCTCTCAAGCCACCCCAGTGTGAAAGCCGAGTTTCACTCTGGGGCTGTGCACTTGTAAGACGGGGAAAAAAAGTCCTGCAAGCAGCATCTTTGGGGAGGTGTGGGTATATAGACCGCCCCTGCCCATTGAAATGAATGGGCAGCACTGCCGAAGCGCAGCAAAACAGGCGCTATTAAACTTTTCATCAGGTGCTATCGGGGGTTAAAAGCAATAGCAATGACGCTTTACCGCTAATGCCTGCACCGCCCCAGTGTGAAGGGGTCTTAACATGCAGTATTTTATGTAATATGTGCATTGTGGTAAGACAGACAGTTATTTTGTGGGTGTAAATGCACTACAATGTAAATTGTAAAGGACTGCAGCTTTTTTTTTATCCAATGCAGCACACCCCAACGCAAAGACGGTTCACATCATCTTTGCATTTTTACTGCAACACAATAGTGTGAATAGATCCTAAAGGTGACCCAGAGAGTAATGATAATAAACCAGGAAGTAAAAGAGTGAGTAGCAGAGGTGTGTATTCCAAAAACGGGTGGCCAGATTATAAATTCTTTGGCAGATAAACTATTAAATATGAGCATTTAAACCGTGTATTTACTGTAGCTGTTTCTCTAATGTTTAACATGGTGGAAAGTTGCTGTTAACAGTAATATATACATTTCTTTCAAAGTGCTGAATTCTGTAAAACCTGCACCTGATGCTACCCTAATTGTTTACATAGATGATATAACAGTGCGATTTTCCCACTTGTCGACCGCAATACGTATATATACATTGCAGATTGCAAGTGGTTTACTGGGGTTATTTAACCCTTGTATTTTTGTTTTCATCCGGCGATTCTTTCTCATGAAAGCATCCTGAGTGGCTAATTAGCCACTGGATGGCTTTCAGAAGCAGCTGGAAGGGTCGACCCCACCCCTCCCCTCCTGCTCGCTGGTGTTACTTGGGCTTATCGTTTTTAATGGCGAGCCCGGGAAACGATCTGACGGTTAATGTGGCTGGCCATAGAGGTGAACAGAGACCAAATCGTATCTGATTACCTTTATCATCTAGGAAGCCCGGAGCGATGTCACGAGGGTCTTGGTCAGAAGTAAACATTTTTTTTCTTTTGCTTTCAAAGGTATGAAGGAAGGAAGGCAAGCACTACCTGATAGACTTTATTGCCACAGGAGTAAAAACATTTACAAGATATAAATAATAAAAGTGTTTATCGTGAGGTACTCAGCCAAAAAGGGTGATGCTATCCTGCAGGCTCCACTGGTCAGTAGAAGGAGCTGTGTGCTCTGTGCACATAGCCTGTAACCCACAGTTCCAGCCCAGACTCAAATCCCTTCCGGTGACATAATTTCCACTCATGAGGTCAACGCTGGTCAGCATGAGACTTCCTGGACATACAGGGCACCCATGCCTCCATTAATCTCCTTCCAGCAACTTGGACCCAACCGGTGGAGCCTGCAGGAAGGCGGGACCTTTTTGGGCTGTGTACCTCACGATGAACACTTTTTTTATTATTTATATCTTGTAAGTGTTTTTAATCCTGTGGCAATACAATTTGTGCTTCAATACTACACTCAGGTGGCACCTCCCTCCCTTATTTCCTTCATGTAATTTTAAAGTTGGACACGCTCTCAGGATGGCTACTGCTATTCTTAATCCACACTTATGACTTATGGACTGAGTTTGTCTCCCCATGTTCTTGTAGCAATTGCTTAGAGATTTTCTCTGATTTGGGCATACACCCTCTGTGCGTCAGATTTCTTTTTCTTTATTGTGTAGTGCTTTCAAAAGTAGAAGACAGATTTGGGGTCTTACAGACCTCACCTCTCTCCATAAAGAGGACCTGTCATCCCTTTTTTCTATTAGAAGGGAAGTTTACATTTCTTTGTAATAGGAATAAAAGTGATAATAAAAAGAAAATGAAAGGAACAGTGTTAAAAAAAAAATTAGAACAATTTTTTTAAGCACCCCCATCCCTCCATGCTCATACAGAGAAGCAAACGGATACATAAGTCGTGCATGCATATGTAAACAGTGTTCGCACCACATATGTGTGGCATTGCCACGAATGTTCGAGCAAGAGCAATAATTCTAGTGCTAGATCTCCTTTGTAACGCTAAACAGGTAACCTGTAAGCATTTTTAAAGTGTCGCCTATGGAGATTTTGAAGAATTGTAGTTTGTCGCCATTCCACCAGTGTGCAAAATTTTAAAGCGTGACATGTTAGTTCTCTATTTACTCAGCATAACGTTATCTTTTATATATTACCAAAATTGAGTTATATATTGTGTATTTTTTTGCATTAAAATTCATAAAGGGGGTTTAAAAAATTGTTGCGCAAATATCGTGTGACATTAAAAATTGCAACAAGATTGTGTTCTCTAGGGTCTCTGCTAAAAAATATAATGTTTGGGGGTTCTAAGTATATTTCCAGCAAAAAATACAGATTTTTACTTGTAAACAAAAAGTGCCAGAAAAGGCTTGTTCCTTAAGTGGTTACTACTGTTAAGACTTGTGTTGTACTGTATGAGCACTTATCATAACTGCATGTAAGAGTTTGGAAATAAAACATACTGCATATTAACATACTAAAACACAACTGCCTTATTTTTGTGCATTCTGCATTTCTAAAATTAGTACTGTGTGCTAAAATGTGATATCATCATAAAGATTAATCACAGTGCTTCATAGTGAGATTGCTGTAGGTGAACCATTCTGTTAAAAGTGTCACTTATGTATCTATAAACTTTACAGCAGGCCAAAGACATAAATGACAGTTACTCTATCCAGCTGAAAATCGCATGTACATGATAGCAAACAAGCCATGACCAGCCACTTTCAGCAAGAAAAATTGAATAGAACTAAACACCTTGTCTGATCCCTTTTTTTTTCCCACCAAAATAAGTAACAGTAAAATGTGAATGCTTTGTGAATAGACACAAAAGTGTTTGCTTTTTGTCATCCTAGTATGCCTACAGAAAGGATTGCTGCACACCTCTATGTTGTTGCCTTTTTTATAAACAGCTCCATAAATAACAATTATATAAATATATAACCATGTAAGTTTTATTCATGAAGAAATGCAATCTTGTTTCAGACATTTAGTTTAGTATTTTCACAAAATTGACATAAAATTTACAACATCTATATGCTGGGCAGACAACATTGGCCCCACTTCCTTTTCATAAACTAGGTGAAATCACACGCTACACAATGTATGCCAAAGTATGATTAATGAAGGATCTTCAGTAATAATTGGGTAACATAAAAGTCTCTTTATGTGGCAACAATCCTCACAATCGGGGCCTCGGATAAGGGGTACCAACTGTGTATGGGTCCCGGGCAGCAGGGGGAATCAGATGAGAGCAGGACAGGAAGGGGGATAGGAACAATGTCCTGTGCAGCTCTCTGCAGCAGCTGAAAGCCAGTTTCTTCCAAGATTGTAGCTGATGGAGGGAGAAACACACAGGGCATTGTTCCTGTAGTTGCCCCCTGCTGTACTGATCCCCCCCTCCCTCTCCTGAATCCCCCTGCAGGCTACTGTTTGCCCCCCCCCATGCAGCACTTCAAGCTTTCCTCTCCTGCTGACTGCTGTGGGCACAGGTGTTCAAGATGGAGAGCGGGGGAAGGGACCAGGAAATGTGTCATTTACCAGCCCCTTCCTTTAGGGAGTGATCAATCATTCACTGTGTTTATTCATAACTGAAGCATAGTAAACTGTCTTCTCTGAGCCTCTGTCTCCTCTTCATTGATCTGCAGTGCAGCTGAGGCTGTAGTGAAAGCAATTGAGGAAACTGTGACTTCATTTCCTATCTCTGTTTCAAAGGGGAGATATCAGGTGCCTGTTTAGACCCCTGATATTTCGCCCTAGCCCCCCCCCCCCCCGCACACACTAATATTTTAGGTAGGCTGTACAGGGCCCTGTGATTTCTAACAGCAGCCCTGCTCCCAATGCTATAATCCTCAAAATCCTCCCAATGTATTCATACTCATGGCTCCCTCAAAAGTCTCCCTTTTTTGTGCCTTGTAGAGCTGGCTTGCATATTCACCATGATCTTGAAAGCACCGTACCTTCTTCTTTCTTGCTATGAGATTCTCAAAGTAAAACATACAGAATGGAAGGTAATGCAAGAACTCTAGCTTTGGGACTTCTTGGAGACCCGGTATGGGGATACATTTTTAGGTCAGGTGCCATGCTGTGTGGTGTCTCTAGGAAGCAGATCTAGCTGAGCTGAGAGCAGAGTAACACATTTCACTGATACCTCAAATTAAACGTAAGCCCGGGTTCACACTGATGCAGTGCGGAACACCGCATGTAATTCACACAGGAATTGCAGCACATTCCTATGCAAATTACATGTGGTGTTCTCTGGGTGCAATTTGAACGATGGATTTGTATGGCTCAAATCACACCACGTTCGCACCAAACTCGTGCAGGACCCTTTTTTTTTTTTTTGTCCTTACCAGAATTGTATCACATAGATGTTCACCACCATACAGTCCGATTCTGCAAATCGCAGTGCGCTTTGCAAAACAATTTTGGGACGTCGTTAACTTAACATACACTCTGCAATCAGTTCGCATGAACAGATTGCGATTTTTTATGCGGTGCGGAATCTGCAGCTAATTCACAGCACATCTAGTGTGAACTGAGGCTAAAACAAATTGTAAAAGGTCTTGAATGAATGTAAAACAATGCAATGTAATTTAGTATCATTTATCACTCTGGAATATTTACAACTGCCATCATAGGATATAGAGCTGGAACATTTGCATAGTTCTGTTGGTGGTTGTTTAACATTTTTCTTATTCATTCTTTTGCATGTGTACCATGTCAAAGAATTTAATATTTGTTCTCGGCGGACACTAGGCTCTATTCAGAGAACTATACTGGATGCCAGAACAGTTTGAAGGCCTGTCTGATTTGCGTGTAATCTGAGCCAGTCCTACTTTTGTTCTCACACTGCAGTGAGAATACCTCTGCACACACATTTCATTTGTTCTACCTTAACTATTTACTGATCTACCAATATGCTAGGGAATGTTTGTGGCTTTTTAACCCTTACCCTTTCAAAATATACTTACTGCTTCCTATTAAGGGACCTTGCAAAGTGCTCACTGAATGTAAATCACTGTGAAAATACTATGTGTACATTATTATTTAGCTCTCATTATGGCTGTAGTTCTAATGAATATTTTTATAACATCTTATTCATGTTCATTGTTAAAGAAAGGATAGATATGCATTAGAAATTATTTAAAGGCTATTCAAATCCATACAAACCACAGTACATGCAGTTGTTTGTGACTATTGCATTGCTTTTTGAACTCATGGGTGCTGTAGATCCTTGTGTACATTGTGTAAATGTTCCTTAGACTTTAGTGTATCCCTATTATGTTACCATCTTTGTGTCACTTAAAGTCTGTAGGCAGGTGCCAAAAATGTAATTTTCATTGTGTATTAAAGAGCTAATGTTTTGTGACTTGAGGGTTAATGCACCGTGGTGTGTCTGTCATTTGGCCTGTAGTGCTTCTCATAGCAGGGTACATCCGGATAGTCCGGAGTGGATGTTCGGAGATGCACGCGGAACTAAGGTGTGATCCTGTTCTCCGCTTTTTTCCCCACCTACCCTCTACTCTCTCCCCCCTCTCTCTTCTTTCTCCCTCTTTCCCTCTGCTCTTCTCTATTCTAATAAGCACTGTTCTTAATGGAACCGTTTGTTGATTGAACAGAATGTTAACAACTATTATACTATTACTAGATAGATGTGAAATAGAGATGCTCTCCTGGCCGGGAGGGCGGCGGGGGCGGGGATGCGTCTGCGGTTCGGGGGGAGCGCCGGGGGAGGATAGATGGAGGCCTTGAGCCCCCCTCTGCCGGGTGGTGGCGGTCCCGGGACGCCGCGGCTTGCCTTTCCCTGGCCTGGGTGACCAATATGGCTCAGGTTGTGGGGTCCGAGGTTGGTGGTGACCACAGCTGGTCTCTGCCCCTGTGGATTCGAAGACCTTAAAACAACTTGTACAGGCACCACTGAAGGCACACATTCTCAATGCCTCAACAAATATTTCAACACGGCACTAGTTTATTTACCCTCCCCTTTTTTCTTCCTTTCTTTTATTATTTCTTCCTACCCAATATTTATGTTATCTATATATATATATATATATATATATATGCAGGTTATTTCTAATGTTAAAATGAGAAAATGTCTGTCATCAATGAGCTTATATTGAAATGTGTATGTTAAGATGTGATGGAAACAATAAAGAAAGTTTAAACAAAAGCATAATGCCAAATAAAATTCAGATACTGCAGACATTGAAAAAGAAAAAAAAAAAAAAAAAAAAAGTACTTACCTGTCCTGGGTGCCCGCGATGTCGGCCGCCCGAGGCCGACCCGTTTCTCGGCTCACGGGTCCCGGCACCGCCATCCTAGGTAAGGGAAACAGGTAGTGGAGCCTTGCGGCTTCACTGCCAGTTTCCTACTGCACATGCAGAGCGCTCTGTGAACGGCCCTGTGGTGTTCTGGGAACACACACAGTTCCCAGAAGACAACGGGCCACTCACCGAGGAGCAGAACATGCAGCGGAAAAGGAAGAGGCAGATTAGGAAGACTGCCTAGCAACAAGGGTTTAGGTAAGTTTAAAACATTTTTTTTCAAATGCTTTTTTTAATTTTTTTTTAGTATTTTTGGTGAATTTTTTTTTTTTCAGGGTGGCCCTCCACTTTAAAGATATGAAACGCCACAGAATAGCCCAATCTAATATTTAACCACTTGCCTTCCTTAGACCATATATACATGACCTCAGGAACAAATGGTTATACAACCATGATCTTGATATTGTTGTTACACAGCAAAACACCATAAACAATTGTAACAGCCAACATTTTCACAAAGTATATAATATTTGGTGGTTCTAAGTAATTTTCTTGCAAAAAAAAATAATGCTGCTTTTACCATGTATGTAAGAAATGTCAAAATTGCCCGGACAACCGGTGGTTAAAAAGGAGCACCGTCATGTCTGTAGCCTGTTGCATTGTCATGTACTTAATGAAGTACTCTATTGTAGAGATGGAGAGGGATTGTACATTCTTAAGCAGAACCTTCTTTTACTGAAAAAAATTCATAAGTGAATCATCCGGTCTGTGAACTAGTACTGTGAACGCAGAGTGAGAGTGAAATCCCACAGTGAAAGGGAACATGGAAGCAAGTGTAAACCTTCATGCTAACCACCTAAGTGATGGAGAATAGGATGCAAAAGGAAGAAGGAGCAGCCAGTTCAACAGAGAAGGCAATAGTGGCCAGTGACACTGTTGAAGGGGTCAGTTGTTGACTGTATGGTCTAACCTTCCAAGGGGCAAGGACCATATGTTAGGGCCCGATGCATAACAGAACTTTCCTAGGGACTGGACCTGGATCATGGATGTGCAAAGTCTCATTGCGGTACACAGCAGCTTCCGTCCCTGCCTTTGTGCTGAAGAATAAAGTCAAGAGTGTAATGTCTGTAAAGAACTGGTGGTGAAAAATCAGTGTTCAGTGCTATTTCCCAGAAAATCACTCCGCAGTCAGTGCCAGGTGTCACTGGCAGTTGAAAGGATGTTATCCTTCTGGGGTGGGGCCCGAGTGTAGTAGTTTAGCCTCCTGCCATGAGGGGCGCTAACTCAATTCCATCATGCTTCACCTATGTAATCAAATAAAACTGACAGCATGCAGTCTCCCAGTGCTGCCAGCAAGTCCACAATGGGCTTTACAGTATTTCAGGGTATATGCTTTAATAAAAAGGACATACAGTATTCTCTCTATGTGTGTGTGTGTATGTATATGTGTGTGTATGTATATGTGTGTTTTATATATATATATATATATATATATATATATATATATATATAATTCTCTTTTTTTTTACTGTAGCACCCTGGTGTTTAGGCAGGGTTGCTCCTAAATTTACCTGTCTGGCTGATTGTTGAGGATCAATTGAGTTCACCCTAAGTCTGGAATTGCTGCACTTCTCTGTTCTGCCACTGGGTGGCTGGGTACCTGGTGGCATTGGATAAGACAAGGGCAAAGCAAGGACAGATTAGGAGTATATGGGGTACCTCAGCCAATGGGCAGGGGTTTTCTTATATAGGTTCTCCTAGCAGGCCAAGGGATTTATTTGGGTGGACTCAGGTGATCAGTGTTCTTTGACACCTGGCCGGCTGTCTGGGTGGACATGTGTTGTATTGCCCAGGCTGCTAGGTCAGAGTTTGGGCCTATCCCGGGCACATCTGGCTGCTAGGCTGTCTGAGGGCCTATCCAGAAGCAAGAGAGCAGCGCAGGGTTGGGATTGCGGCTTGCAGCCCAACCAGAAGCGACAGTTTTGCCGGCCGGAGAGCCTGTCGTGGTCGGAGGTAGAGGGGAATCTGTCGCCACTAAGGGACCAACCACCTTATTACCAGGGACCACAGTGAGTAGCTGAAGCAAGTACCAGAGCAGTATTATCACCAACCGGGGACGGTGAAGAATCGGAAACTTCAGCGGGTATCAAGCCAGGGACCCATCCAGCGGAGGTGACGCTTGCAGAGCAGCCTTGTTTGTCAAGCCAGGGCCCAAGCAGGCCAGTGGGGTGAAGCTTGAGAAGTATCTTAAGTGCCAAGCTAGGGACCCAGAAGAGAAGCGGTGTGACGCTTGAGGGAGATACTACAGTAAAGATTGAAGGAGCTCACAGAATTAAGTTGCAGTGAATCATCTAGTCTAGTGAGAGAGGCTGGAAGCTCAGTGGGCTGAAGAACTACAAGAAGTGATTGTAGTGGAAGTGAGGGAACTGTTACACCTTGTGTTAGAAACTGTTAGACTGTTGTCATAGCAGACAGCATTCCTACACATGCAGATGTGGCGTCTTGCTGGAGGCCTTTTCCTGCATGGCTGTTCTCCTGTTGAAGTCTCGGAGTCTGCCAATTTAACATTGCAACCACCTAAGGGTGTCCTGGCCCTAACCCTCTCTCCCAAAGTTCTGTTAAGAGAAATAAAAATCTCTTTGCAAGTGTCTTATGTCCAATGAATCTACCTTGCATTACTCCCACTATGCCTTACAACCCACCACATACAGAAGGATGTCAGTGGTTCTTGGCTCCAAGGCTTCATGCCCACGGGCTTTTTAAAATATGAGCTGTAAAGCTAGTGCCGATGCCAGGAAAAAAGTGGCGTTAAAAACGCAATTTTATCCGCATTTTGCATTGGTGTCAATGCGCATTTAGCCATGCTAGCTTTCAGCTCCAGCTCTTCTCCCCCCTTCTGGCAATGTCCTCTCCCTCTGCCGGTCCTTCTCCCCTCTCCAGTTCTTCTCTCTGTGCTGTCCTCTCACTCCGCAACCTTCTTGCTCTTTTGCCGGGTCTTCTCCGCTGTCTTCTAGCTCATTTGCTGCATCTTCTCCCTCTGTTGTTCTTCCACTGTTGACTCAACACGATCTCCCAGTGTAATGCTGAGTCCGCCATGTGCAATGACTTATATTGGCATGGGGCGGGGCCACCTGATGTAATTTGGAGGTCACACCCCTTGTGACGTCACTGCCAGGGCATGATGGGGCAATGACATCACGAGGGGCATGACCTCCACGTTACGTCATCAGGTGGCCCTGCCCCATGCCAATATAAGTCATTACACCGGGAGATTGCATCGAGTTCCCACCCGCAGACCCCAACAACCACAGGTCAAGGGTTGTTGGCAAGAAGCCCTTATCCTCATGTACATGGGGACAGGGTGCTTTGGGATGGGGGGCGCCCCGAAGCACCCACCCTCCATGCTGAGGGCATGTGACCTGGTATGGTCCAGGAGGAGGGGCGCTCGCTCGCCCCCCCTCCTTTCCTGACCTTCCAGGCTACGTGCTGGGATAAAGGTTTGGTATGGATCTTGGGGGGGACCCACACACCATTTTTTTTTTTTTTCATGTGGGGGGTACCCCTTAAGATGCATACCAGAGCGAAGGTATTAGGCTGTTGTTTTTGTTCTGCTCAAATTGTTAACCCTGTGAAACCTGTTCTTTAAAAGTGTTAGTTAACCTTTTCAGAATAAAATGTAAAGGTGAACTAACACCTTACTGCCTCTCCACCCCACTGGTCACCGCTGTACTTGCCTCCAGAGATGCTGAGCTGTCAGTGCCCATGCAACCAGTCAAGCAGCCTAGGGATTCACTCTTCTCCCTCATCTCTTTGTGGCACTTTTGGGACAGACCAGAAGGATTTTGATTGGTCAGCACATGCACAGTGAATCACTCTGATCCATCCCAGAAGCACTCCACGAAGAAGCGGGAGAAGAGCAGGGATTTCATATCCCCAGACCACTGGACTGGCTGCATGGGGACTGATGGCTCAGCATCTTCAGATATAAGTACAGTGGGGACTTGGGCAGAGAGACTGTATAGTGTGCACCTTTTCATTTTTTTCTGAAAAGATGAACAAACACTTTAACTTGTTATATACTTTAGGATTGATTTACAAGGGGCAAAAGGGAATTTTTTTTTGCACTTGGTTGGATGTCGAAAGTCAGCAGAGCTTTACCTAATTCACTAAACTCTAGGGAAAATTCCCTTGCAAAGTGCGTGCAACTTCCCTTGCAAAGTGAATAGTCTACTTTGTCAACAATTTCTTTGGCATTACAGGTATATCTAAGAGGTGACAAATATTTGTGTTGTAGGATTCACTAGAAGATGTACCTCAAATGTCACATCCACCGTATTTTTAAATCTGCTTCCAGCATGCATTAATGTTTCCCAGTGTTATTTCCTGATGCATCATAAGTGCATCTGTATTTCTATAGATCATTATTCGTTGAGCTAACTACACAGAAATATTTTAAAGTAAATTTTTCCCAAAACATGATTTTTCTAAGTTTTTTAAAATGGGATAACATTAAAACCTATGTTCTTTCTTTATTGCTGTCTGTGTCTCGTTTTGAGACCATTTAAAAGGTCATGTGGTGACACCAGTAGGTGAAAGCGTCCAGTGGAAAAAAACAATAAAAAATACACAGAAAACTTTCCCCACTCTTCTAAAACTGTAGTTTATCTGCCTTCTCTTCCAGTGTCAGGGGATATCATTTACTCAAACAGGAAGCAAGGGGAAATATTCCAAATAGGTCAAATGTAATAATTCTATTGCTCATGTTCCTGGAGGTGGCTTGAAACAGGTAGGTGCTTTTGCAACTACCGGTTGGGGACCGGTATCAACACAAATCAAAACATATACAGTAATTCACAAAAGTGAGTAGACCCCTCACATTTTTGTAAATATTTTATTATATATTTTCATGTGACAACACTGAAGAAATGACACGTTGCTACAATGTAAAGTAGTGAGTATACAGCTTGAATAACAGTGTAAATTTGCTGTCCCCTCAAAATAACTCAACACATAACCATTAATATCTAAACTGCTGGCAACAAAAGTGAGTACACTCCTAAGTGAAAATGTCCAAATTGGGCCCAAAGTGTCAATATTTTGTGTGGCCACCATTATTTTCCAGCACTAACTTAACCCTCTTGGGCATGGAATTCACCAGAGCTTCACAGGTTGCCACTTAAGTCCTCTTCCACTCCTCCATGATGACATCACGGAGCTGGTGGGTGCTAGGGACCTTGTGCTCCTCCACCTTCCGTTTTGAGGATGCCCCACAGATGCTCAATAGGGTTTAGGTCTGGAGACTATTTGTAGCTGCGCTTTACTGTCATTTTGCGGAGGTTTTCGCCGCTAGCGGGGCGCTTATAACCCCCGCTAACAGCCAGAAAAGGGTTAAAACCACCTGCAAAGTGGCGCTATGCCGGCAGTTTGGCGGTGCTGCCGATTGATTTCAGGGTCTTGGCAATCTTTCATTGATTTCAATGGGCAGGGGCCCTTTAGCAGTGGTGTATACACCACTCCTACAGCATTGCAAAGATGCAGCTTGCAGGACTTTTTTTGTCATCCTGCCAGTGCACCGCTCCAGTGTGAAAGCACTCGGGCTTTCACACTGGAGTGAGAGGAGAGGCTCTTTACAGGCACTATGCAGGCGCTATTTTTAGTGCTATAGCACCTGTAAAGCGCCTCAGTGTGAAAGAAGCCTTACCCTCAGCTTCTTTAGCAAAGCAGTGGTCATCTTGGAGGTGTGTTTGGGGTCGTTATTATGTTGGAATACTGGCCTGTGGCCCAGTCACCAACAGGAGGGGATCATGCTCTGCTTCAGTATGTCACAGTACATGTTGACATTCATGGTTACTATAATGAACTGTAGCTCTCCAGTGCCGGCAGCACTCATGCATCCCCAGACCATGACACTCCCACCACCATGCTTGACTGTAGGCAAAACACACTTGTCTTTGTACTCCTCACCTGGTTGCTGCCACACACGCTTGACACCATCTGAACCAAATTAGTTTATCTTGGCCTTATAAGACCACAGGACATGGTTCCAGTTATCCATGTCCTTAGTCTGCTTGTCTTCAGCAAACTGTTTGTGGGCTTTCTTGTGCATCATCTTTAGAAGAGGCTTCCTTCTGGGATGACAGCCATGCAGACCAATTTGATGCAGTATGCGGCGTATGGTCAGCACTGACAGACTGACCCCCCCACCCCTTCAACCTCTGCAGCAATGTTGACAGCACTCATATGTCTATTTCCCAATGAAAACCTCTGAATATGACGCTGAGCATGTGCACTCAACTTCTTTGTTCGACCATGGAGAGGCCTGTTCTGAGTGGAACCTGTCCTGTTAAACAGCTGTATGGTCTTGGCCATCGTGCTGCAGCTCAGTTTCAGGGTCTTGGCAAACTTCTTATAGCCTAGGCCATCTTTATGTAGAGCAACAATTATTTTTTTTTCAGATCCTCAGAGACTTCTTTGCCATGACAACTCTCTGAGGTAATCTCTGTAATCACACACATAGGTTGGACTTGATGGACTTGTCTTTTTTCGACCTCACCTACTATGTAACTATGAGGTGCCATGTTGAACTTCCAGTGACCAGTATAAGAGAGTGAGAGTGATAACACCAAATGAACCAATAACACACCTGTTCTCCTTTCACACCTGAGACCTTGTAACACTAACGAGTCACATGACAGTGGGAGGGAAAATGGCTAATTGGGCCTAATTTGGACATTTTCACTTAGGGGTGTACTCACTTTTGTTGCCAGCGGTTTAGAGATTAATGGCTGTATGTTGAGTTATTTTGAGGGGACAGCAAATTTACACTGTTATACAAGCTGTACACTCACTACTTTACATTGTAGCAAAGTGTCATTTCTTCAGTGTTGTCACATGAAAAGGTATAATAAAATATTTACAAAAATGTGAGAGGTATATTCACTTTGGATCTTCAGAATAGTGTACAAATGTTTTAGGGGCAAAAAGGCACCTTTTTAATAAGTGATCACAATGGAGCGGTAAAATTACAATGTTTTGCTGCCATGCGGGACCCCTTCATCAGGCATGTGATCATCACATCATGTTCATCACATCATGTTTGATCCTAAATTGTAGGAATTTTGCTGATGATATGTGATCACTTATTAAAGGTGCCATTCTGAAGTTCTATGGTGTCCTGTGATCTATGCTTTTACATATCTTAAACAGGTACACAGATAGCAATAAAAGCCCAACCCTTCAAAACCCTATCCAAAACTAAATTAAAGTGACATCTGTTTTCAAGCATTGCGAAAGGCTGCTAATAACACTACTCATTTAAATGACATTGGACTTATTCTGTTTGCACTGACATGTTAAAAGTCTTTGAAATATTTTTTCGAAGTGTAATGGTGGTGTCAGATATATCAAGAACTGAATAAGACTTGCATTAGTGTATGTGTATGCCTTGAAAAGATTTGCATGACAGGCTCACTAATCAAGCAACCTTTACTTATTTAATGCACTAGCTCTGTAAAGTTTGTAGTTTAATGTTTCTGCATGTCATATTCTTTGCACAATGGCATAAGATATGTTTTGTGTTCTGTTTATTTCCTTTGCTATGAGAGGCATCAGACTTGTAAGGGAAACATGCAGCAGTTTTGTATTAACCTGCTGGAAAGGTCTGGTAATAGGGCAGTGAGAACATATTCCTTCTTCAGTCAGACATACTGTGGAGATCAGTCAGGACAAGCCATTGATCTGGCAGCAATTACAAGGTCATTTGTTGTCACTGCATTTTCCATGGAGATACATGATTTTCTTTCTGCAGTGGTCACAAAACAATCTCATTGGAGTGCCAGGCATTCTTCCAATGATCTTGTAATGTACGGTTTTCATGTTCATAGTAGCCTTTTCATTGCACAGCGGGTGGGTGTGATGTCTAAACATTTCAAAGAAAACAAAGGAAAATCAATGTGTGCACTGTATTAAGGACAGAGAATAATTAAATTACAGAGTTTTCAAGAGATGGACCTTGGTTAAGTGACAACCATTTAGTGATTTTTTTTAAAAAGATAAAACCATAATATATTAGAGGACTTCTTGTCATAAAACATTGAAAGTAAATCTGAGCAGGCTAAAAAAGTTAACTAAACTTGGCAGATAAAAATAACTATTTGCTAGGTTATCAACAGTTTTAGATCAGCCACAGCATACAAATCACTATTTCACTAACACGTCTTCAACATCTACCTAATAAGATATAATAAAAAAATAACAATAGCTCTGTAACTTGATCTACTCCTGAATGTAGCAATTCTGAGTTTTCAGCCTAACTATTAAATAGAATTTAATATGAAAATATGAGCATGCAAGGTAGAAGGATTACAGATTTCCATAATCTTCTCTATAAACTACTAGTACATGTGAAAATAATCTATAGCATTTTCTTAGTCCTCCTTCTTAAAGTCTCAGCAGCTTGACAGACAGTGACTTGATCCAAATGACATCTTGCAGATCTTAGAAAAGTCTAATCTAAAAACGAAACTTGTGCAGATCATAACATATGAACATCTGATAGGTGAAAAAAATCATAGTATGTCTAACAATTACATATGCTCAGAAAAGAAACTAAAGACACACTGAAAAGAGGGTAGGACTATAGCTATACACAGCATTTCCTAATGAGGAGGGGATACAATTATTTAAAGCCAAACAACAATGCATGTGTAATGTGGTGGGGCACTGTGCAGGCCCTTTATGCACTGCCTGTTGCATACCCTCTCCTTCCAAGATCTCACTTAGAACTCCATTGTTCTGTGTTGGATGGCTAGGTGGCTGGGTGGGACTAACTATCTGACAACACAGCTCAGCAACCCTTTGGATTTTAACAAACAATATTTTCTGGTGTTATATCTATTCTTTAAAATTCCCCATTTTTCACCAGTTTCCACCATGGAAGTGGTTAATGCTGTAGGACTGAGTGTGGCTTAATCTGCTGGGTGGAGCATCATGCAATGAACAGAATTCCGTCATCAAAGTCCTCTATAGCACCAGCGTGGTCAGTTCCTTTGCCTTTTTGGCCTAGTCATGCAAAACCTTATTGCCGAAATCGCCCATTTATTTACTAAATCTTACTACAGAGATCACAAATGCACTACCATGTATTCAAAGCTCCCATCTGTCCCTGATTTTTAGGGACTGTCCCTGATTTGTAACAATCTCCCTGTTCCTCTTCCCACCTCATTTGTACCTAATTTCGGTCTGATCTGTATACTTGTATAAAAATGAACTAATTATCTTTCAAAATTTTTCACAGTGCTAAACCATTCATTCAATTTCGAAATTGCTGCAATTCTAAATTTCAGAAGCCAGTATAAAGGAAAAGTAGTGGTAAAAAAGCATTTGTGGGTTCAACTAATACATTTTTTTTTGTTTTTATTCTCCTTTTAAGGGGAGTGGCAGGGGGCGTGTCCTATGCCTACATACTTTTGCTTATAAGTGACCCTCTTTACCATCTCTTTCTGATTTACCTGTAGTCTTGCTAGCTTTTGAGCAATCAGCCACTGAGACAATGGGGTTGATTTACTTAAGGCAAATCCACTGTGCACTGTAAGTTGGAAGTTCAGTCGCTATACATCTGAGGGGGACAAGCAAGGAAAATAGACATCATTTTTGCTTGCACAGGATTTGATGATAGAAATCAGCAGAGCTTCTCCTCATTTCAGATCTTCCCCTCAGATCTAGAGCAACTGCACTTCCAAGTGCACAGTATATTTGCCTTTAGTAAATCAACCCCTCTGTCTGCTTCTGAGTCTCTTCCATCTCTGACTGATGAGGTTCCCCTGAGGAGTCTCAGCCCATTGCTATTACTTCCAAATAGTACTAGATGTTTCTGTTCTTATTAATGCAGTGAGAATCACTTTGAAAATGGAGGATTAGCCTGTTGCTTTTACCAGCGCTTTTTCCAGTCTTGGGTCTTTTAAAGTTCCTAAGACTGCAAAGGCTTTCCCTTTGCATCCACTTTTCATCCTTTTCAATACAGAAATTGGAAATTCCTGACAGGCTGTTTGCTCCCTTTAAGTGCTTATTAGCCCTTTACCCATTTATAAAATATAGAAGAAAAGTGTTCCCCACAAAATTTATACCAGACCCTTATTTTAATTTGCAGCATGGCAGGCAAAGAAAAAGAGACAACTTGTTCTTATTCTTGATATATTACCACATATGTTATCAATGTACGAATCTTCTTGTATCTTGTAATACTCAATAAAATATTTGGGTCTAAAATATAAGGGTCTGAAATGAATTAGTATGAGGAACCCCGCACCTTTTTTTGTGTGGGGATCCTCCATTAAAGTGATAATAAAGGTTCCATTTTTAGTTAATTAAAAAAACATGTTATGCTTACCTGCTCTGTGAAATGGTCTTGCACAAAGCAGCCTCGATCCTCCCTCCTTTTTTTGGGTCCCTCAGTGGAGCTCTGCTCCTCCTCACCAAGTGCCCCCATGGGAAGCTGCTTCCTATGGGGACACTCATGCGGCTCTCTCTTGAGCCAGGCTGTTTGAGTCTATTCTGACACAGAGCCCGTTTGGGCCCTGCCCCCCTGCTTTCTGCTCACTGGTTTTGAGCCAAGTCTATGAGAGCCGTCAGAGGGGAGAAGAGCTGCTGCAGAGTGCACAGGACCGAGATCAGGCTCAAATGAGTATTTAGGGGGGCTATGGTGCGAGCTGCACTTAAAAGTTTTTTTTACCTTAATGCATAGAATGCATTAAGGTAAAAAAATAAATAAAAACTTTTACATTTACAACCACGTTAACATCTATAACAGATCCTCATCTTGAATAAAGGTCTGTCATAGATAAAGGGAGTCCCTGGCTTTTTTTTTTTTTTTTTTTTACAAACTGATCAAATTAGTTGGGAGTGGTCATTTATTGGCAATTGAAACTTTTTTTTCCCTCTGTAGTCAGTTTTCCTGTAGTGGGTTGTATACTTCATTCAGATGAACCATTTCACAAGTGAAGGACATGTTACTGTATTTAATGAAATTTGAAATTTGTATTGGTTTCCTTTTGAGCATTATTAAAATCAGTGACCCCACCAAACAGAATAAAAAAAATGGTACATGTTCTTCAGGGCAGTGCCATGCCATTTGTTTTAAAACCGCCTAGAAAATGGTCATTACTGTTTTTTAACATCCAGCTCCTGTTCACTTCAGTGGGGTTCAGATTCAACACCACAATTCAGTACAGTTCAGCTGACCCACCCAGAAGCAAACCCCGGTACATTTGGCTTGCTGCGATTTCCTATCTTTTGAAAGATCCTCATTATAGGTGCCTGTTGGGTTGGGGTGCTTTGTGGGACTACATTGTAGGATGCATCTTGTCTTTCAATTACCATTTTGGAACATCAAGTGATTTCTCTGTAGCATTGGAGGGTCATCAGATCTGGATTCCGTTAATTGGACAATGCCATGGTGGTGGTGTTCATCAACTATTAGTTTAGAAAGCGGATGTCTAGCTGTGGCAAGAGAAGTAGTTTGGACTTTTTACTAGGCAGAACACAAAGGTGTACATCTCAGGTGTAGAAAATTGGCAGGGAAACTTCCTCAGCCAACAGCAACTGAACCTGGGAGAGTGGCCCCTACATTCAAAGTTCTTCTAGGATGTGTATCAATGGTTTGGAATGGGGGATGTTCACCTCCTGGTCTTCAGATTTTACAACTAAATAGGCACAGGCTTTTCTCCAGGTACAGAGATCCTCTATCTGCAGCCATGGATGCTCTGGTGGCACATGGGATTGGTGCACCCTTATTTAAGACTTCCCTCCCCTTAATTTTCTTCCTTATCTGCTTTAGAGGTCCAAGACAGAGGGCATTTCAGGGGTCCCCGTTGCTCTGGCTGGCCCAGTTGAATGTGGTATGCTGACCTGTCAAGGCTCTGGGTGGATGCTCCGTGAACAATGCCAGATCATCAGAATCTTTTTCCTTGAGGACTAATTTACCATCTCTCT
The DNA here is from genome assembly GCF_042186555.1 of Aquarana catesbeiana. Lineage (NCBI taxonomy): Eukaryota > Metazoa > Chordata > Amphibia > Anura > Ranidae > Aquarana > Aquarana catesbeiana. Next base: position 227,895,396 of record NC_133327.1, read on the forward strand.
TCAGTCACTGGCTTTAACCACTTGACCATGGGGCACTTACCCCCCCTTCCTAACCAGACCAATTTTCAGCTTTCGGTGCTCTCACTTTGAATGACAATTACTCAGTCATGCAACACTGTACCCATATGAAATATTTGTCCTTTTTTTCACACAAATAGAGCTTTCTTTTGGTGGTATTTAATCAATGCTGTTTTTTTTTTATTTTTTTGCGCTATAAATAAAAAAAGACTGAAAATTCTATTAAAAAAAAAAAAAAATAATAATTCTTTGTTTCTGTTAAAATTTATTGCAGGGTATTGGCAGAGTATTGCACAGTGTTGCAGAGTATTGCAGATTATTGACACTGAGCAGCGCAGTGGGCACTAAACATCCAGCCCACAGTGCTGCTGCAATCTCTCCCCCTCTCCCCTCGCACTATACCCATCGGTACAGAGAGGGGAGGGAGGAACTGGCGTCATGACGTGACGCCGGTTTGTTTACAAGTGATCGCTCCATCATTTGACGGAACGATCACGTGGTAAAGGGCCGTGATCAGCGGCTATTTACCATGATCCGTGATGCGCCGGGTCCGGTCACGGATCTTCCCAGGTGCGCACCCCAGGGAGCAACATTCTGGAATGACGTCCCACGGACGTCCACCCAGAATAAGCCGACTGCGCTGTAGACGTCTTTCGGCTATGGCCCGGTCGGCAAGTGGTTAATGGCATGGCTGTTGAAGCTCAGGTTTTGAGACAGGGCATCTCTGAATCGGTGATTTCTACCCTGATGATACAAACTAGGAATCTTACTACCTAATGGTGAAGGCATACTTCACTTGATGTGAGTCTAAAGCCTCGTACACACAATCTGATTTTCCGCAGACAAAGCTTCTAACTTTTGTCCGAAGGGTGTTGGCCAAAAACTTGTCTTGCATACAAACTGCACACAATTGTCGGCCAACAAACACAAGCGTAGTGACGTACTAGATGTATTACGAGCCGATAAAGAGTAAGTTCAATTGTCAGATGCCACCCTTAGGGCTCCTTCTGCTAATTTCATGTTAGTAGAAGTTTGGTGAGTGTTTTTCATTTCGTGCTTTTGAGTTTGTTTCTTAGCGGCCGTTCGTCAACCAGACATGTTGCGGAATCGGAGGCGATAACGTGTTATTTATTATTGGCCTTGGAGTTATTGCTTTGACCCAAGTCCAGTCCAGGAACAGGAGGAGGAGGATTTCTTGGACCAAAAATTGGTTGCTTTATTAATCGTAACCAATTCTGTCATATGCCTTTGCTGCAGGAGCTCCAGGAGATTAATCCAGATGATTTTTGCAATTATCTCCGGATGACTGACCCCTGCTTTCAACAACTCTTGGCATTGTTGACCCCCTATATTAAGAAGCAGGACACATGCATGAGGCTTTTATTTTATTTTTTGGTTGAATAATGATTTGCTTTGGTATATTTTCTATATTTTTGGATGCATAGAATGCACTTTTTGGTTAAGTTATATTGGCAGATAGCATGTCTAATTTTATTTGTTTTCTTTTTTTAATGCACAATAAAACAATTGTGGAGAATTTTTGGCTTTAGTTTGGGAGTAGGCAGTTGCATTTAAAAAAATACATTGTACAATTAACGATGGACATCAACATACAGTAGTTGTATCTTTGACTACAGGATAATGGCGTTGTGGTAACTTGCCCAAAAAAACAAAAAACAAAAGCATAATAATATTATTCTTGATATTACTAGAAAAAAAAACCTTTTAAAATATGTTTGGCAGAACTCCATCAGTATCACCAGCAAAGCAGCTTCATTATTCCATTAAAGAAGAAGAGAATGTGCGCTGCATTTCGATATTTCATAATTTGCCGTGTCACGAATGTTAATTCTCCATTACGACCGCTAGTTTGCAAGACCGACTGCTTCTGGCTCATCCTTGTTTTCCAAGCAGATAGAAGAAAGAAGAAGCATTTAAATAAAGGAATTGTCAAAAACTGTCTCTTGTCATTTTTAACATTTTTGACACTTTTTTTGTGAAATGGTAGGGGTACTCCCTTACCATTTCACACAGGGGGGAGGGCCGGGATCTGGGGTCCCCTTGTTAAAGGGGGCTTCCAGATTCAGATAAGCCCCCTGCCCGCAGACCCCCACAACCACCAGGCAAGGGTTGTGGGGATGGGGCCCTTGTCCCCATCCACATGGGTACAAGGTGTTTTGGGGGGCTACCCCAAAGCACCCTCCCAATGTTGAGGGCATGTGGCCTGGTATGGTTTAGGAGGGGGGGCGCTCTCTTGTCCCCCCTCTTTTCCTGCGGCCTGCCAGGTTGCGTGCTCGGATAAGGGTCTGGTATAGATTTTGAGGGGGACCCCACGCCATTTTTTTAAATTTTGGCCGGAGTTCCCCTTAATATCCATACCAGACCTGAAGGGCCTGGTATGGAATTTAGGGGGACCCCCACGTCATTGTTTTTTAATTTTGGTTCAGGGTTCCCCTGTGGGGAATTTCCATGCCGTTTTTATCAATGAACTTTTATGTGTATTGTCGAACTGGCAATTCATTAATAGCCGTGAGTAGTTTTAAATGACTTTTTTTTTCCTTTGAAATGTCATTTTGCTGTCAGACTGTTCTAAACACGGGAAACATGCACTCCTTTACAGGCATACTATAGACACCCCCCAGGTACAAAATTTAAAGGACTATTACACTTTTATTGTTTCACTTTAAGCATTATTAAAATCACTGCTCCTGAAAAAACGTCTGCTTTTAAAACTTTTTTTTGCATTGATCCATGTCCCCTGGGGCAGGACCCAGGTCCCCAAACACTTTTTATGACAATAACTTGCATATAAGCCTTTAAAATTAGCGCTTTTGATTTCTCCCATAGACTTTTAAAGGGTGTTCCGCGGCTTTCGAATTTGCCGCGAACACCCCAAATTGTTCGCTGTTCAGCGAACTGCCGAACAGCCGATGTTCGAGTTGAACATGAGTTCAACTCGAACTCGAAGCTCATCCCTACTCAACACTGCATGAAAGTAAGATGTTTTTTTTTTTTAGAAAGCAATATAAATGACTAATACAGTGCCTTGAAAAAGTATTCATAGCCTTTGAAATTTTCCACATTTGTCATGTTACAACCAAAAACGTAAATGTATTTTATTGGGATTTTATTTGATAGACCAACACAAAGTGGCACAAAATTGTGAAGTGGAAGGAAAATTATAAATATTTTTCAACATTTGTTACAAATGTGTGAAAAGTGTGGCGTACATTTGTATTCAGAGTACTGTTCAATCCATCATCCGAAAATGGAAAGTGTATGGCGTAACTACAAATATACCAAGACATGGCTGTCCACCTAAACTGACAGGCTGGGTAAGGAGAGCATTCATTAGAGAAGCAGCCAAGAGGCCCATGGTAACTCTGGAGGAGCTGCAGAGATCCACAGCTCATTTGGGAGAATCTGTCCACAGGACAACTATTCGTGCACGCCACAAATATGGCCTTTATAAAAGAGTGGCAAGAAGAAAACCATTGTTGAAAGAAAGCCATAAGAACTACCATTAGCAGTTTGCTAGAAGCCATGTGGGGGACACAGCAAACATGTGAAAGAAAGTGCTCTGGTCAGATGAGACCAAAATTTAACTTTTTGGTCAAAAAGCAAAATGCTATGTGTGCCAGAAAGTTAACACTGCAAATCACCCTGAACACACCATCTCCACCATGAAACATGTTGGTGGTAGCATCACGTTGTTTGGATGCTTTTCTTCAGCAGGGGCAGGGAAGCTGGTCAGTGTTGATGGGAAGATGGATGGAGCCAAATACAGGGCAATCTTAGAAAAAAACCTGTTAGAGTCTGCAAAAGACTTGAGACTGGGGCGGAGGTTCACCTTCCAGCAGGACAATGGCCTTAAACCTACAGCCAGAGCTGCAATGGAACGGTTTAGATCAAAGCATATTTATGTGTTAGAATGGCCCAGTCAAAGTCCAGATCTAAATCCAATTGAGAATCTGTGGCATGACTTGAAAATTATTGTTCAGACGCTCTCCATCCGATCTGACAGAGCTTGAGCACTTTTTGCACTCTCTAAATGTGCAAAGCTGGTAGAGACATACTCAAAAAGACCTGCAGCTGTAATTGCAGCGAAAGGTGGTTCTACAAAGTATGGACTCAGGGGGGCTGAATACAAATGCACACCACGCTTTTCACAAAATCATTTGTAAAAAAAATTTGAAAACTATTTATCATTTTCCTTCCACTTCACAATTATGTGCCACTTTGTGTGGGTCTATCACATAAAATCCCAATAAAATACATTTACGTTTTTGGTTGTAACAAAATGTGGAAAATGTCAAGGGTTAAGAATATTTTTTCAAGGCGCTGTACAACATAACTTATAAATAAACTAAACTAAACTTTGTACAGATAGCAGGGTAAGCAGGGCAGAGGGAAAATTAGGATGAGTAGAAAGGAATAGGCCAAAATGGTTAGAAGGTATGCAAGAGCAGGTACAAGCAGGCAGAGTCGGGGTCACAGGGAGCAAAGTACATGGGGCTAGGGCTGCTAAAGATTTCCTGTGACCCTCAATAAAAGTGTTTTACAGTGAGTGCAAAAATTCTATTTTTACCCCTACCAAATTGAACTGCCAAACATGTTCATCATGGCACAAAAAATATTCTGAGAAGATGAGTGGAGAGTGCCTGTGGTGGATCTGCAAAGAGGAGGTTCAGGCCAGCTGCAAAACCATTGCAAGTAAGTTTAACTTATTATATATATATTTTTTTCTTAATATTTGAAGCCTTACAATCACTTTAAAGATGTGGATTTAAAGAATCCACCTAATTGTAAACATTTCTACCGTGAAGTAAATATTTAAACTATTTCTTTAATACCTTTTATAACTATGGATATATAGGCTTTCCTTGCTATTCATAAAAATCCCTGGTATTATTAAAGCTGAAAAATGTCAAATCAAAAAAAAAAAAATTAAAACACACGGTGTTTGTTTATTTATTTATTGCCACAATACACTTTGGATGAATTCTGGACATTTTAATGTGCTCATTCTTTATTGATTATTTTTGCACATTACATTTTTGATATTTGATCTATTGAACATGAACTATGTCACATGAGGGTTCTAAATTATCCATTTATTTATTTATAGTCATTGTTGAATTTTTACTTTTGTACATGAAATTATTAATCGACATAAATGTAACATATCTAAATCCTCCCCATTTGCTGTCCCTTCTTCTTCCAGTCTTCAGAGCCTAGAGTTCTACTGTATAGGGACTAATAGGAGGCTGATATCAAGTTAGATTTACACTAGCTGCATTTAAAAAATATACAGCAGTTTATTACTGATTGAAAAATAACTGCATTCAGTGGTGTGTGTGTGTGTTTGTTTGTTTGTTTGTTTTTTTGCTTTGTATTCAACATTCATCTGTGACAGCTGGATTTGCAGATAGGCATAAATGCAAGTCTGGGCATCACTTAGCACAAAAGTGACTGTTAAACACATGTTATAATACATGGCTGCAGCCTTTGCTTATGAAATATACAGTGTGTGTATATGTGTGTGTGTGTGTGTGTGTGTATGTATATATATATATATATATATATATATATATATATATATATATATATATATATATATATATATATATATTATATAAAATCGTGATTATGAATATTTTAAGATAGTCAATATGTTTAAGAAATCCATAATCTAATACTCCATATACTTATAGTTTAGATATCAAATCTGTGTAGTGTACAATTGTGACCTTTAGCAAATATTTCACTCTCTGGCTGAGAGGTTAACTTGTTTAGAATTCTACAGACTAACAATGTCTATTTACTCTGTAGAATTCTAAACAAGTTTAACCGGTTTACTGCACATATTTGAAAATGAATATACTTTGCCTTCCTTACAGAAATTTTCTGCCAGTCTAACACAAATTCACAACTAAAGTATAACTCTCATAAAACATGGTTATGAATGATATTGTTATTAAACACTGCTGATGAAACTAGAATACTGATATGCTCCATCATTATTGTCAATTGTCAAAGTAGACCTAGAGTACATTATTAGTAGTGAGGCACGACGGCAGGGAAATTCTGTCAGTTTGTGTTAATAGCACCACAATACCATTCACTTTTGTTCACTATATGGCCTACACCAAGAGAACGGAAAGTGTACAATATGTTTACCAAATTTGTAAGCAGTTTTTTTAATTATGTATGTTAAGTAAGTAATACTTTCACAAGCAGTTACTTGAGATTCATATATAGATACTGTATGTTCTATAAGGTAGAATATCTTGATTTTTTTTTTTAATTTAATAGTAATGAATAATATGAATTAATTTAATAATAAATAATATTTAAACTTTATACAATCAGTGGATAACTATACGGTAGCTAAAGCAGCTCATCTGGATGCTTTGGGGCCTGAGGGGTGAAAGGAGACCACCAGAAGGAAAAGGAAGGCTGTTGAGGCAAAACATAGAAGCAATGGTTACTTGTTAAGGTATCATAATTCCAGTACTGTATCATTAAGGGTTGAAGAAGTTACAGTTAAAGTGGTTGTAAACCCTTACACACCACTTTTACCTACAGGTAAGCCTATAATAAGGCTTACCTGTAGGTACTTGAAATATCTCCTAAACCTACACGGTTTAGGAGATATTTACCATATACACTTGCGTCATAGTCATTGGTGCATGGGCACTAGGGATGAGCCGAACACCCCCCTGTTCGGTTCGCACCAGAACATGCGAACAGGAAAAAAGTTCGTTCGAACGCGCGAACACCGTTAAAGTCTATGGGACACGAACATGAATAATCAAAAGTGCTAATTTTAAAGGCTTATATGCAAGTTATTTCATAAAAAGTGTTTGGGGACCTGGGTCCTGCCCCAGGGGACATGGATCAATGCAAAAAAAAGTTTTAAAAACGGCCGTTTTTTCAGGAGCAGTGATTTTAATAATGCTTAAAGTCAAACAATAAAAGTGTAATACCCCTTTAAATTTTGTAACTGGGGGGTGTCTATAGTATGCCTGTAAAGGGGCACATGTTTCCCGTGTTTAGAACAGTCTGACAGCAAAATGACATTTCGAAGGAAAAAACCCATTTAAAACTACTTGCGGCTATTGCATTGCCGACAATAGACATAGAAGTTCATTGATAAAAACGGCATGGGAATTCCCCACAGGGGAACCCCGAACCAAAATAAAAAAAAAAAAGACGTGGGGGGTCCCCCTAAATTCCATACCAGGCCCTTCAGGTCTGGTATGGATATTAAGGGGAACCTCGGCCAAAATAAAAAAAAAAAAAAAATGACGTGGGGTTCCCCCTAAATTCCATACCAGACCCACCAGCGGGGACCTCGGGGAAATTGCGGGCTTCGTTTGCAGGTAAGTGCCATATAATGGGCTAGTATGCGATACATACTAGCCCATTATGCTTTTACTTTGCAGGGGAATAAAGAGGAAGTAAAACCCATCAGGGTTTACTTCCTCTTTAAATTGATTGTAAACAATCAAGTTGTAAAATAACCCATTTAGTTTAAAACGGAAATGAAAGGCAAAACGCGTGTATAGATATAAAAAAACATCATAAATACCTTTTTTTTTTTCCCACCCTTTTATATAAGTGATTACTTTCCCTCTATTCTCAGATGCATAAGAGCTGGGGGGAGGAGAAGCAACAGTACACTGATCTTCCCAGCAATGTAGTTGAGATTTGTATTTTTACAAAAAAGCCCTATTTAAAAGAAGTTTGTAATATGGCTATATTGTAACTATGTGCAGGAACACTAACAATTATGTCATGTTATGAAACTCATCTTACCTGCATCGCAAGTCTGCTCTAGAATTGTGCATACAGTCTCTATTACAATAAGTTTAGGACACCGAAACTATAACTATATGCAGGGGCATGTGTTTCCTGTGTATGGAAGATGCCTCTGAGAAACGCATTTTTTTCCTAAACAGTTTGTACCCTAAGAGCTGGAGGTTTATGGGGCTTTAGGGAACATTTCCTTTTTAACTTTTTTTTTTTATTGTTTTCTGAGCTGCCCTGGAAACTGGATTCACCTATTTTTCTCAAAACAAGTTTGTATATAACATTTTTTGTTACAGTATAAAGATGTATCTTTTGTCTATTATCTATAAGGAATGTCCTAAGCTTTTTCTAAAAAGAAAAAAACCTTTTGTGTTGAATTTGAAGTCTGGACTTTCTGTCAGCTTTGTCTTGTTTTTGGTTTTGGGATGTTTTTTATACTTAATCCCCATTTTAAAATAATATAAGCACATATTATTATTGTTGCTATAAATACTATTAAAACTCATTAGACTCACTCATACAGACATCTAGCTGCCTGCCCCTCCATTCCTACGCACGCACTTCCTTGCGCTTCTCTGCAGTTATTAGAATGTTTCCACTCAGACAGACTGGGCCCAGGCCAGGGCGGTTGATCGTGTGGATAATCAGGGAGACATTTTGGGGATTATTATTTTCTGCTCTACCTGAATATCATGTGTGTTATGCTGTATACACTACACAGATAATATACACAAATTGTGATTATATCTGTCCTGTGTAGTGTATACAGCTACATACGCCCACCTTCTTCTTTCCTGTATATAGAGACTCTATATACAGGAAGGAAGAAAGTGGGTGTATATAGCTATATACACTACTACACAGATATACACAAATTGTGATTACATCTGTCCTGTGTAGCGTATACAGCTGGTAGGCACAAATGAGATAAATATATGTGCATGCGCTAAAGGCTATAAATACGTGAACAAAGAATATAATAAATCTATACAATATTGAAAATTACAAACAGTGTCAAACGCCTGTGAAGAAAGTGACTAAAATCCACAATTGAATATATGAATAAATGGTAACAAGCAACATGCAAAAAAAAAAAAAAAATGTGAGAAAGAAAAGAAAAAAATCCTTTAAATAATTAACAAAAATATATAAGTGCTACTTGATAAATAAAGTGTCCGAAACCAATTCATACAAATGAATATATCTCAGTCCAAACCATTCACAAGAGTATATAAATCAAAGTGCACAATAGTGTCCAAACAAACAGCAGGCATTCCTCATGCTTGTATTTATGAAAAAGTGCATCTGGGATCCCCCAGATGAAGGCACGTATACCCTGTGCCGAAGACGCGTAGTGGAGGGGCAGGACGGAGCTTTCTACACACAGACAGGCAGAGGATTGTACACCGCACCGCACACCACAGGATTCATCTGTATTGCATACTTTGGATAGGATGGTGCACTGACGCACCCAAGCATTGTGAGTACCCTCCTGGAGGGATTGTTTTTATGGCTTTTCAAATAAATTCCTGGCGGTATTATGCTATGAGTCTCCTTTCTTTTATATATGTCACCATTTGAGCGTGGTACAGATCATCACCAGCAGACCCTTTATGAGCCCTGAAGTGGCTCTAATGCGTGTTTTGACACTGTTTAGCCACTGTGTCACACTCTCTAAGGTGAGCGCATTATCCATTGGGGGTCACTGGAGAGCACTGCAGCATGCCATAACGTGCACATCTCTTAAGAAGAGCATGAGGAATATTTAGCACTTTTTCATAAATACGAGCATGAGGAATGCCTGCTATTTGTTTGGACACTATTGTGCACTTTGATTTATATACTCTTGTGAATGGTTTGGACTGAGATATATTCAATTGTATGAATTGGTTTCGGACACTTTATTTATCAAGTAGCACTTATATATTTTTGTTAATTATTTAAAGGATTTTTTTCTTTTCTTTCTCACATTTTTTTTTTGCATGTTGCTTGTTACCATTTATTCATATATTCAATTGTGGATTTTAGTCACTTTCTTCACAGGCGTTTGACACTGTTTGTAATTTTCAATATTGTATAGATTTATTATATTCTTTGTTCACGTATTTATAGCCTTTAGCGCATGCACATATATTTATTTTATTTTGGCATATACACGGTATGGAACGTGGTTAGTGTGTGCAGCTGAATTAGGTTCATTTATTCACATTGGAGGCATTAACCCATTTGTGGCTCACAAGATTTTAGCACTATTTTTTTAGGCACAAATGAGATGGTTCTGGTGGGCACAGATGAGACGGCACTGGTGGGTATGAGATGGCACTGGTGGACCCAGATGAGATGGCACTGATGGGCACTAGTGAGCACATATAAGGCTGTGCTGGTGGGCACAGATAGGCTGCACTAGTGATCACAGATGAGACCACAGTGATGCCCACAGATGAGACTGCACTGGTGGGCACAGATGAGATGGCACTGGTGGGCACAGATGAGACAGCAGTGATGGGCACAGGCAGGAGGCACTTATGGGCACTGATAGGCTGTGTTGATAAGCAATGGACACGTCCACTGCCCTACTGACACTGTCCACTGCTTTACTGACACAGTCCACTGCCAAATATCTGTAGGAGGGGTTTCCACCACCCCTGCTAAGTGTGCAGTCATTTTTTATGTCTTATTTTTAGTCTGATGTGTATTTTATATGTGACGTTGCATATCACAGAGACCAGTATTGTGGTGATATTGAAGTTTATTGAGATTTCCATACATTAGAGGGTTCTGCCATTATTGTATTATTGATTAGCAAGTTACAAGTAGTTTAACCCCTTCAGCCCTGGAAGATTTGGCTGCTCAATGACTAGAGCACTTTTTACAATTTAGCACTGCGCTGCTTTAACTGGTAATTGCACGGTCATGCAATGCTGTACCCAAACAAAATTTGCATCCTTTTTTTTTGATGGTATTCGGTTGCCTCTGTGATTTTTATTTTTTGCGATATAAACGGAAAAAGACCGAAAATTTCCCAAAAAAAAAAAAAGGATATTTTCTACCTTTTTTTTTTTTTTTTATCCAATAAACTGAATTTTAGTCATACATTTAGGCCATAATGTGTTCAGCCACATGTCTTTGGTAAAACAAATGTCATTAAGCGTATATTTATTGGTTTACGCAAAAGTTATAGTGTCTACAAACTAGGGTACATTTTCTGGAATTTACGCAGCTTTTAGTTTATGACTGCCTATCCCATTTTTTGAGGTGCTAAAATGGCAGGGCAGTACACCCCCCCATGACCCCATTTTGGAAAGTAAACTCCCCAAGGGAATTGCTGAGAGGCATGTTGAGCTCAGTGAATAATTTTATTGTTTTGTCACAATGATTGAATAATGAAAAAAAAAATTACACAAAGTTTTCACTAAATGATATATTGCTCACACATGCCATGGTTATATGTGGAATTACATCCTAAAATACATTCTGCTGCTTCTCCTGAGTATGGGGATACCACATGTGTAAGACTTTTTGGGACAGGACCACGAAAACCAATCACCACCTTCAGGATTTCTAAGGGCATACATTTTTTATTTCACTACTCACTACCTATTACAGTTTTGAAGGCCATAAAATGCCAAGATAGCACCCCCCCCCCCCCCCCCAAATGACCCCATTTTGGAAAGTAGACACCCCAAGCTATTTGCTGAGAGGCATATTGAGTCCATGGAATATTTAATATTTTGCCACAAGTTGCGGGAAAATTAGAAACTTTTTTTTTTGCACAAAGTAGTCAATAAATGATATATGATATATATATATATGATATTGCTAAAAAATGCCATGGGCATATGTGAAATTACACCCCAAAATACATTCTGATGCTTCTCCTGAGTACAGGGATACCACATGTGAGACTTTTTGGGAGCCTAGCCGTGTACAGGACCCCGAAAACCAATCACCGCCTTTAGGCTTTCTAAGAGCGTAAAATGGTGATTTCCCTTCCTCACTACCTATCACAGTTTTGGAGGGTAATGAAATGTCAAAATAGCACAACCCCCCCCCCCCCAATGGCCCCATTTTGGAAGCTATTTGCTGAGAGGCATGTTGAGTCCATTAAATATTTCTTATTTTGCCACAAGTGTCCCTAAATGATATATTGCTCACACATGGCATGGTTATATGTGGAATTACACCCCAAAATACCTTCTTCTGCTTCTCCTGAGTATGGGGATACCACAAGTGGGTTTTTTGGCAGTCTAACCGTGTAAACCCCCCCCCAACCCCCCGAAAACCAATCACTGCCCTCAAGCTTTTCTAAGGGCGTAAATTGATTCATTCCTCATTGCTCATCACAGTTTTCGGAGGCCATGAAATGCCCAGATAGCAAAAAAACCCCAAATTACCCCATTTTGGAGAGTAGACACCCCAAGATATTTGTTGAGAGGCATGTTGAGTATTTTGCAGATCTCGTTTTTTGTCACAAAGTTTTGAAAATTTAAAAAATAAATACATTTTTTTCTTTTTTCTCTTCATTTTCAACAACAAATGAGAGCTGCAAAAACCTTGGGGTGTCTACTTTTCAAAATGGGGTCATTTGGGGGGGTTGGGCTATCTGGACATTTCAGGGCCTCCTTAACTGTGATAGGTGGTGAAGAGTAAAATCACTTAATTTTACGCCTTTAGAAAGCTTGAAGGCGGTGCTTGGTTTTCGGGGTCCTGTACGCGGCTAGGCTCACCATGCGTGGTATCCCCATACTCAGGAGAAGCAGCAGAATGTATTTTGGGGTGTAATTCCATATATAACCATGCCATGTTTGAACAATATATCATTTAGTGAAAACTTTGTGTAAAAAAAAAAAAAAAAAAAAATAATAATTTTCCCGAAACTTGTGGCAAAATATAAAATATTCCATGGACTCAACATGCTAAAATTACTGCCCTCGATCTGACGTTTGGGGTGATACCTCACATGCATGGTGAAATTGCTGTTTACATATGACATGAGACCGACGCTTGCGTTCACCTTTGTGTGTGAGCACAGGGGGACAGCGGTGCTATTTTTTTTATTACTATTTATTTTTCTTTTTTTATTTTATTTTTAAACTGTTGTTTTTTTTTAAATCATTTTTATTGTTATCTCAGGGAATGTAAATATCCCCTATGACAGCAATAGGTAGTGACAAGTACTCTTTTTTTTGTTTTTTTTTTGTTTTTTAAATTGGGGTCTATTAGACCCTAGATCTCTCCTCTGCCCTCAAAGCATCTGACCACACCAAGATCAGTGTGACAAAATGCTTTCCCAATTTCCCAATGGAGCTGTTTATATCTGGTGAAACCTAAGTCATGAAATGCTCGTAGCTTCCGGTTTCTCAGGCCATAGAGATGATTGGAGCCATTCTGGTCTCCCATCAGCTCTATGGTCTACTGGCAGAATCACCGGCTGCATTCTCGGGTTCCCTGGTGAAACAGGAGAGCCAGAGAAAACCATGGAAGACGGCAAGAACGGGGGCGTTCCCTCCCACTGCTTGTAAAAGCAGTCTAGAGGCTAATTAGCTGCTAGGATTGCTTTTACATGAAAGCCAACCACTGGCTGAAAAGAATGATACCAAGATGATACCTAAACCTGCAGGCATCATTCTGATATAACCATTTAAAGTCCAGCAACATACCAGTACGTTGCTGGTCCTTGTTGGGCATATATTATAATGTTCTTTTTTTCATGCAGCCTGTGGGCTGATCGGAAAAAAGAGATTGATAGGTGGGTATGCCCACCATAAGAATACTGCTCTTCATCCACTTCTAATGATGGGCATACATGCAACATTTTTTTTTTTTTACTGTGGTGGTGAAATCACTTCCTACAGCAAGTCGCTGATTTACATATCGTGAGAGAAAACGCTGTTGCTGTCAAGACAAATAAATCAGTGCTGCAGCTGCATGGCATAAGTGAAAAGCAAACAATGATAAAAATAAAACATTAACTCAATAATATCGCAATCTGTTGCTAAAAAAATATATGCCAAAGCATGGGGGCAATCTGCCCCTAATGTTAGGAGCAAATGGCCCCTCCACCCCTGCCCCCATGCTTTGGCATATATGCTCTTTTTTTTAACTGTAGGAGGTGAAATCACCTCCTACAGCGCTGGAATCACGGCTTTACGTATCGTGGGTGCAAACGTTGTTGCTGTCAGAATAAATAAACCCATGCTGCAGATGAATGGTGTACCTGCTAAGCAAATGATGGTTAACAATAAACAAAGTAACATTACTGTACAACAGTAAGACATACCATACCTGCAAAGCAAATACAATAAAACACAGTAAATATAAAACATTACAGTTCTACAATACAGTAACAATAGAGAGCGAATGTAAGAGAGAACAATAGAGAGAAGAAAAATAAAATGTTTCTTTTTTTTAGAAACTGTAAACTGTAACTGTAAAAGTTCCAGATTAGGGTCTCTCAAAATGTGATGGCCATCTCATCTCTTGAGACACTGTAAGCATTCCTAGGACTGTGCAATGCTGTACCCTATGCTAATACTCCACTAATGTGTGGTAGTGTTTGAAACAGTCACCAATGTGCCTATGTGTACTCTGTCAGTGTAGTGTTGGTGCAACTCAGGGTTGGATGTCCTCTCTCCTCTCTCTGGAATGGAAAATAATTCCAGAGAGGGAGATGACATCACTTCCCATGTCTGTGTTTACATTTACACAGGCAGGGGAGGATTTCATTCGTCAGGACCGATCAGCAGGTCCAGGCCAGAAATCATTGGCCTGGAGACTGATCGGTTCTGAAGAGAATCTGATTGGCACGGCCACCGTAAGGTAACGTATATTTACCCAGCTGAGCCAACCTGCCGCAGTAAAACTGGGGAGGCTGGTCCGGAAGTGGTTAAATAAGGGGTATCAAGCAGCACTTACAAATTGTGAGTACATCTGTCCTGTGTAGTGTGTACAGCTATATACACCCACCTTTTTCCTTCCTGTGTGTGTGTGTGTGTGTGTGTGTGTGTGTGTGTGTGTATGTATGTATGTGTATATATATATATATATTTTGAAGAGCACCTGTCACTTTTACATTTTTTATTTTTCATATATTTTGCCTTTACCTATGGACAGTAAATGAGCACGATATTTTCCAATTTACATATTTTAATTGGTTTTGGTTTTTTCATATGGACAGTATATGAGCACAATATTTTCACATATGGACTGTATGTGAACACGTAGGGATGGGCCGAATGGACCCCTGTTCGTTTTGCAAGTGAAAGCATAAAAATGAAAAATTCCTCCCAATATAGTGCCTGGGGGGGGGGCACTTAGTCTACCTGTAAAGTGGCAGATCTGTATCATGTCTAGAATCTGCTGCAGCAATAATTGCATTTATAAAGTCCAAAAAATGACATTTTCCCTGCAAGCTGCCTTTATTTTGCTCAGCAACAGCTGGGGCGCCAGTGTGTATGATGAGGCCACAATGTAGTCCACTGGGAACAAGATTAGAGATTTTTTGGATACATTCTGGTGTCGCTTTGACTTTTTGGATAGAAGTAACGGGTGCGTAAAAATTGGTCTTTGGGTGTTGTCGTGCCTTCCCACCGTAATTCTATAGAGGTAATCTTGATGAAAGCAAGAATTGGCCTTGCTGTAAAAAATTGCAATGATATGCATCTGGTGCTGAAAATTTTGTTTTTTGGGTGCTAATTATGCCCTTACCAAAAACATTTATCCAGATGAAATGATTGAACACCCTCAAAGCTAGACATCCTGGAAGTCCTGCAGAGATTCCAAATCCCAAAAAGACTTAATCAGTGACATCAGCATCAGGGGCTTCATAGCTTGTAAATCCCAGAATTGATTAATTTTTATAAAAGTCAAACGGTCCACGAAGTCTGTGGACAGACGCGTTCTATGATCAATAACAAAACCTCCTGCAGCACTGAATGCTGTTCTGAAAGCATGCTGTATGCAGGACAGCCCAACAACTCAATAGCATACTGGACAAGTTCTGGCCAGTGGTCTATTCTCATGACTCAGTAAGTCAGTGGATCATCAGCTGGAAAGCTCTCTATCTCTGTTTTGGCCCTGAGGTAATCATCCACCATGTGATGCAGACGCTGCTGATGGGATGTGGAAGCCGACAGCCCTGGGCGGCGAGGACTAAAAAATTCTGAAATGCGTCACTTAGGCGGACCCCTTCTCCAACGCTTCTTTCTTGACCAACAGAAGACTCAAAACTACATTTTCCACAACACTGTTACCTACTGGAGTCAGGATAAACATTTAATAAAATCCTCTTTAACGTGTCCTCAAGAGATTTTATTTTCTGCACTCTCTGTGGGGGCGGGATGAGTTCTGAGACCTTCCCCTTATAATGGTGGTCAATGAGGGTTGCCAGCCAGTAATCATCCTTCTCCTTTATGCTACGTATTCTTGGGTCCTTTCGCAGGCTTTGAAGCATGAGGTTACCCATGCACCTCAAATTTGCCGAGGCTTGAGACGCAGGCTCCTCTGGATCACTCAGGATGACAGTATCTGGAACGTCCTCCTCCCAGTCGCATACTACTCCCAAGGGTCCTGGGGTTGGAAAGCCATCGCTTACAGATTGGTGCATGTCTTCCTCTTCTTCAAAGCCTATGAAAGTGCCAGAGTACTCCTCCTCATCCCCCTCATCCTCCTCCCCTTTCTCCTCCCCTTTCTCCTCCTGTATGTTCTGTGACATAGGAATAATGGTGTCTGGATAAAGTGGGCCTTGAGAGGAAAAGAAGTCCTCCTTTTCCTCCTGCTGCTCTGCTTCTAGTGCCCTGTCCATAATGCCACGCAGAGTCTGCTCCAGCAGGAACACAACCCGGATTGTTTCACTGATGCATGCACTGTCACAGCTCACCATTCTTGTGGCTTCCTCAAATGGTGACAATACAGTGCATGCATCCTTAATGATCAGCCATTGGCATGGGGGGAAAAAAGCTGAGGCAACCTGAGCCTGTCGTCAAGCCGTACTCACAGAGGTACTTGTTGACAGCCCTCTGTTGCATATATAGCTGCTGCAGCATTGCCAAAGTTGAGTTCCACCTGGTGGCCATGTCACAAATCAGGTGGTTACGGGCAGGTGGAATTCACTATGAATTTCAGCCAACCGAGCACTGGCTGTGTGTGACCGCCTGAAATGGCTACAGACTCTTCTGACCAGCTTTAGCACATCTTGCAACCCTGGGTACATATTTAGAAAATGCTGCACTACCAAATTGAGGACATGTGCCAGGCATGGCACATGTGTCAACTTTCCGTGTCTAAGTGTGGACAGAGGGTTTGAGCCATTATCGCACACCCCCATTCCTGGCTCTACCTGGCGTGGTGTGAACCACTTCTGGGCCTGTCCCTGCAGAGCTGCAAGAATCTCTGCTCTGGTGTGGTTCCTGTCCCCTAAACACACCAGCTGAAGCACTGCATGGCACCTTTTAGCCTGACTCATGAAATAGCCCTTTGAATGCTTAGGGGGTATGGGGTATCTCATGTGCATAGGACAATTCTGCAGAGGAGGGCATGGAGGCGAAGGAGGAGGAATGGGTAGAGCTCACAGGTCTGGCATCATCATCACCAGCTGTATGGAGACGTGGGGGCACAACAAGCTGCAGCACTGAGCCCTGTCCTGCATCCTTTCATGTTGCAAGCAGTGTTACCCAGTGTGCTGTGAATTAAATATATCGTTCCAGCCCTTGCTTGCTGGACCACGTGACAGCAGAAAGGTGGATTTTACGGCTGACTGCCTTGCCCTATGATGCCAGAACATTCCCTTCCACATAATGGTAGAGAGATGGAACGGCCTTACATGCAAAGTAGTAGCGCGTGGGAACCTGCCATTGTGGCACAGCACATTGTGCGAATTCCAGGAAGGGGGCAAAATCCACCAGGCTGAAAGGCAGAAGTTGGAGAGCCAACAGCTTTGACAAGCTTGTTTTTAAATGCTGGGCATGTGGGTGGCAGGGACTGATTTTTTTTTTCTGCTGCAGCTGATGGGGCAGATAAATTTTCCGGCAACAGTCAACAGCTTGTGGTGTGCTGCTGGCAGATGTGCTGCTAGGACCTGGGATACCCTGTGCTATACCATCATCCCTATCAGTGGAGGCTGCTGAAAGGTAATGACTCAGTATCACGGGGGAAGACTGGAGTGGGTAAGGAGGAGGAGTAGGGACAGATTTGTGCCCCTTTTGTGTGGCTTTTAGGTGTTCTTGCCAACAGGCTGAGTGGTTGGATGTTAAATGCCTTGTTAGGCATGTTGTACCCAAATGGTTGTGTTTTGCCACGTTTGATGTGCCTGAGACAAAGTTTGCAGATAGCAACCGTGCAATCTGCTGCAGATGTGCTGAAACAGACCCAGACAGCTGGGCTTTGGGAAGTGGGCCGGGAGATAACAGCTGCAGAATGTGACGGAATAGGGTGGCTGCTCTCTACTCTTTCTTGATATCGGCCTCCTTGAGGTTGTGGCGCTTCACCTTCAGTTTCCTCCTCTGCTCTATCTGGCACCTAAGTCGCATCAGTGACCTCATCATCATCATCTCCATCTCCTCCATCTTCATCGTTACCACTGAAGACAACTTGGCAATATGCTGCGGCTTGGGAAACATGAATGCCAATTTGTCTACCAGTGTTCCTTCCTCTCTCTAGGCTCATGTTCCTGTCATCCTCAACCTTAGAACATCTGAATCCAGTAATGGCTGGGCATCATCAAGAGCAAGTGGCTGATGCTGTGGTCAAATAACTCAGCTGACTCCTCCATGGCTGATGTTGGGGCTATGGCAGGAATAAATGTGGACAGGGAGGCAGTTTTTTCCACTCTAGCAACTGCAAGGGACTGCACACTTATCTCTGCTTGTGTGACAGAGGATGAGGAGGATGAGGAAGGTTTAGTAAGCCAGTCTACCACCTCCTCTGCATGCTGTGGCTGGATAGCATGGACAAACTCACTAAACAGAGGAAATTATGCCCTGCCTGAGGACTGACCACCACGTCCACTTTTGCCTGTGGACACATTTGTTGCTGGCCCCCTTACAGTGCCAAGGGAACATCTGCCTCTCCTTGTTGTCCTCCCAGACATTATTGGGAGGGAGGGGCGGTGCTTATAAGCAAATGTAAAGAAGGAGTTGAAATCAGTACGTAGATGCACTTTAATCAATGTAAAGAGGTGTTTGGTGTACTTTAATTTGAGTACTCACATTACACAGACACACTCAACGGATACACTATAATATACTGCAATATAATGCTCCAATCGTACAGTGACGCACAGAACTATATGGCGTTAAACTGGCAGTAACGCACACAGAGCTATATGGCGTTAAACTGGCAGTAATGCACACATAAGTAAATGCCGTTAAACTGGCAGTAAAAACAATCAAATAGACGGTGTTCAACCATCACTACACTGACGCTATCTGAACTGTCCCTACTCTAGCCATACACTAATGTAAAGATTACTGACACAGTCTCACTACACTACACTGTACTATATGAGCTGTCCCTACTCTACACGAATGTAGGTATGAATAACACGGTCTCACTACACTACAGTGAAACTAGAGCTGTCCCTACACTAGCTGCACACTATGCAAAGCTGAATGATGGTCCCCCTTACTACACTCACACTATCCCTAGACTGACACTAAATTAATATTCTACACTGACAATTGAAGCAAAATAGCACAGTATAGCACACTAATAGCACTGAACAGAGCCCTGTTCTATCCCTCTCTATGCCAAAATCGCACTGAAAATGGCTGTCATTGAAAGAATACTTTTATATTGTGGGGCGGGAATGAGCCATGATTGGATAAAGTCATGATGACAGTGTCCAATCATGACTGACAGTGCTCTGTGCCCTGATTGGCTGAAGCTTTCACTGCTTCAGCCAATCAGGGCTTGCAATGCACTGTTCAGTGCCACAATGCATTGTGGTCAGTTCAGGGGGCCGAACAAATGGTCGAACGACCCGTTTGTTCAGATATTCGCTGAACAACGAAAGTTTGGCCCAAACTTATGCTCAGGCTGAACCGTTCGCCCATCCCTATGAGCACGGTATCAATTATAAATTTGGATGATACCAGCACTGTGTCATACTATTGAATCACTCAGCACTTGACACTTTGTACACTTTTGAATTTATGCATGTTAGATATTTTTTATTTTAACTTTTGGTTTATTATTTATTGCATATGAGAGTTATCTTTACAATACTTTGATGTGTCATTATATTGTGGAGGTAGTGTTTCACTGGCATATCCCGAACTCAGGCAGAGGTTGCAACACATGAATAGCACCACCCCTACCTTTGAATTTTATATTTGCACTTTAATTTCCACCTAGGTGGTTGTACCAGTAGGGGCAGCAGTTCATCACCACCAGTCATTTGTAGCCATCAGAGCGGCATCATTTAGATTTTTAGACTGAGCTATATACCCTGATCTGTAATGCTGAGCTATATACCCTGATCTGTAATGCTGAGCTATATACCCTGATCTGTAATGCTGAGCTATATACCCTGATCTGTAATGCTGAGCTATATACCCTGATCTGTAATGCTGAACTGTATACCCTGATCTGTGAGGCTAAGCTGTATACTCTGTCCTGTGATGCTGGGGCTGTATACTCCTGACACTATGGGTGGAAGCAAGTGGAATAGAGCTATATACCCTGATCTGTAATGCTGAGCTGTATACCCTGATCTGTAATGTTGAGCTATATACCCTAATCTGCAATGCTGAGCTATATACCCTGATCTGTAATGCTGAGCTATATAGCCTGATTTGTGAGGATGAGCTGTATATCCTGATCTGTAATGCTGAGCTGTATACCCTGATCTGTAATGCTGAGCTGTAGACCTTGATCTGTAATGCTGAGCTGTAGACCTTGATCTGTAATGCTGAGCTGTATACCCTGTTCTGTAATGCTGAACTGTATACCCTGATCTGTGAGGCTAAGCTGTATACTCTGTCCTGTGATGCTGGGGCTGTATACTCCTGACACTATGGGTGGAAGCAAGTGGAATAGAGGGGACGGAGTGGGTGGATTCTAAAAGGAGTGTGGCTTATGAGAAGTGGGAGGAGTCAAAAAGGAAGGGTGGGGTCTGGCGGCCCCTATCCTAAAACTATACCAGCCGCCACTGATACAGGTAATTATGTAGACATACATTATGCTGAGATCAGGAACACATATTGTAACAGTTGATACTGCTAGGTTTCACAGAGAGAGGTTTTAGGGGCTCTCCATACAAATTTTGGTTTAAGGCCCCATCATCATACAGGTCATCAACCCTGTCCTCGGGGCCCACTAACAGGCCAGGGTTGCAAGATAACTGAAATACATCACAGGTAGGGATGAGCTTCGAGTTCGAGTCAAACTCATGTTCGACTCGAACATCAGCTGTTCGCAAGTTCGCCGAACAGCGAACAATTTGGGGTGGTTGCGGCAAATTCGAATGCCGTGGAACACCCTTTAAAAGTCTATGGGAGAAATCAAAAGTGCTAATTTTAAAGGTTTATATTCATGGTATTGTCCTAAAAAGTGTTTTGGGGGACCTGGGTCCTGCCCCAGGGGACATCAATCAATGCAAAAAAAAGTTTTAAAAACGGCCGTTTTTTCGGGAGCAGTGATTTTAATAATATTTAGAGTGCAACAATAAAAGTGTAATATCCCTTTAAATTTCATACCTGGGGGGTGTCTAAAGTATGCCTGTAAAGGAGCGCATGTTTCCCGTGTTTAGAACAGTCTGACAGCAAAATGACATTTGAAAGGAAAAAAAGTCATTTAAACTACTCGCGGCTATTAATGAATTGCCGGTCTGACAATACACATAAAAGTTCATTGATAAAAACGGCATGGGAATTCCCCACAGGGGAACCCTGAACCAAAATTAAAAAAAAAAATGACAGGGGGGTCCCCTAAATTCCATACCAGGCCCTTCAGGTCTGATATGAATATTAAGGGGAACCCCGGCCAAAATTTAAAAAAAAATGGCGTGGGTCCCCCCTCAAAATCTATACCAGACCCTTCAGGTCTGGTATGGATTTTAAGGGGAACCCCGCGCCAAAATAAAAAAAAAACGGCGTGGGGTCCCCCCAAAAATCCATACCAGACCCTTATCCGAGCATGCAACCTGGCAGGCCGCAGGAAAAGAGGGGGGGATGAGAGAGCGCCCCCCCTGAACCGTACCAGGCCACATGCCCTCAACATTGGGAGGGTGCTTTGGGGTAGCCCCCCAAAACACCTTGTCCCCATGTTGATGAGGACAAGGGCCTCATCCCCACAACCCTGGCCAGTGGTTGTGGGAGTCTGCGGGTGGGGAGCTTATCGGAATCTGGAAGCCCCCTTTTAACAAGGGGACCCCCAGATCCCGGCCCTCCCCCCTGTGTGAAATGGTAAGGGGTACAAAAGTACCCCTATCATTTCACTAAAAAACTGTCAAAAATGTTAAAAATGACAAGAGACAGTTTTTGACAATTCCTTTATTTAAATGCTTCTTCTTTCTTCTTTCTTCTATCTTCTATCTTCTATCTTCTATCTTCCTTCGGTTTCTTCCTCCATCTTCTTCTGGTTCTTCCTCTGGTGTTCTCGTCCGGCATCTTCCTCCGCGGCGTCGGCGTCTTCTTCCCTTCTTCTCCTCGGGCCGCTCCGCATCCATGATGGCATGGAGGGAGGCTCCCGTTCTTCTCTTCATCTTCTTCTCTTCATCTTCTTCTCTTCATCTTCTTCTCTTCAGTTTATGTAGTTGATTATTATATACCAGCTATATCCTTCCTGAATTCATTTTTCTTCTTTAACACTGAAGGATGTAAAGTGTTTGTTTTAAAAGAGAGATATAATTGGTACCTTTTTGGATAGGTTCTCTGTGTAAAAATCTTCATTAGGTACCTGGTAAATATTAAATAAAATAAATTAGGCCAACTTCAAAAAGAAGTTGCAGGTTGCACAGTAAGGATGGCTATTACCCAGCCTTAGGTCTCAATCATATGTCCTAAATGGCCATGGAACAGAAAGTATACTGTGAATATCTATAGTGGGGATTCCAGGTGTTCCATCTTTGTCAACTGCTCAGCCTGTACACCTGAGTGTTGGGCTGAAAAGAGTCGAGGCTGTCTGCTGTTGTAAGCATGTATCGGAACATGCAGTGGTTACTGGCCATTAGGGACAAATGTCAAACCCTGGACGCAGATAGGTTGCCTCCAAGAGCAGACATGTATCCCTAACAGCAGGTAACCACGTGATGGTACCATTTGCGCCTGCTTAGGTGGCACAATTAGGGCCTGTTCACATCTTCCACACACTAAACCGCAGCAATTTAGTGTCCGGCTAGCTGTCCATTTTGGTAGCAGTGAGCCGGAAGTAGGGGGCTGTGTGATGTGCATTTTAGTGCGGCATAAAGTTCCCTTTTTTGGGTGTGAATTTTATTTGAAGTGCACAAACTGACACTTCATTAATGTCACCTGCCAGCAGCATGGTGTGTTGCACTGCTGTGTGGTGAGATGGGGCAACCTTCATGTTCCCTGCGATAAAATTCAGCATGTCTGCATTTCACCACAGCTCAGTGCACTGCATCTCTGGATGGGGCGCTCTGGGGACTCTGATGTAAGTGGCGCTCTGGGGACTCTGCTGTAAGGGGCGCTCTGAGGACTCTAATGGGGGCTCTGGGAATCCTGATTAAAAGGAAATGCTGGGAACTCTGACGTAAGTGGAGGCTTAGGTTACCAGAGACCCCCTTATATCACAGTTCCACTTTACACCAGAGTCTGCAGCATTCCTTCTTACATCAGAGTTCCCTCTTCACATCAGAGTTCTCAGTGTTCTCCCTTACATCATAGTCTGCAGAGTCTCTGCTTACAGGGTAAGGGAACTCTGTGAGTTCAGATGTAAAGGGATCTCTGCGGATTCAGATGTAAGGGGTTATGCTGTCGATTCAGATGTAAGAGAAAACTCTGTGGATTCTGACATAAAGGGGAACTATGCAAATTTAGATGTAAGTGGAAACTTTGCGAATTCAGAGGTAAAGGGAAACTATGCCGATTCAGATGTAAAGGGGAAACTCTGTGAACTCTGATGTAAGGGGGGACTCTTGTGATTAAATCCATATGATTAGAAATGTGATGGGATGGGGGTAAAGTGCCCTTGGCTCGGTGGGAAGGGGGGGTCAGGGAGGCCCCTGAAGGTTTTAGTTATGCCTCTGGGTTTGACAGATTGGTTGAGTGCAGAACAAATGGGGTAGTTACATTCCTGGCACGTGCCAGAATGCAACTGTTTTTGAAACTGTTTAATCAAGGTTTAGTTCTGCTAAAAAAACTAAGGGTGCTTTCACACTGAGGCGTCTGCGGTAAAGCGCCGTTATTTTTAGCGGCGCTTTACCATCGCTTTAGCGGTGCTATTCGGCCACTAGCGGGGCGCTTTAACCCTCGTTAGCAGCCAAAAAAGGGTTAAAACCACCGCCCTATTGATTTCAATGGGCAGGGGTGCTTCAATAGTAGTGTATACAGCGCTGCAAAGATGCTGCTTGCAGGACTTTTTTTACCATCCTGCAAGCGCACAGCTCCAGTGTGAAAGCACTCAGGCTTTCACACTGGAGAGACAGGAGAGGCTCTTTACAGGCGCTATACAGGCACTATTTTTAGCACTGTAGCACCTGTAAAACACCTCCAGTGCGAAAGCAGTCTAATGCAACGTGCACACGGTCGGACTTTTCGACCGGACTGGTCCAATGGACTTTCCAAGGGACTTTTGACAGACTTTCGCCGGACTTTTTTTACGAACTGACTTGCCTACACATGACCGGACTACGGACGGCCTTGCCTACACACTACCGGGCTTTCCGGCGGACCTATTTCCCGACGGATTTATGGCAGACTTACCAAATGAACGGACTTGCCCACACACGAACAAGTCCGTTCATTTTGAACATGACTTGGGTACGACGGGACTAGAAAAGGAAGTCAAACTTTTATCGGTGAGATTGACACCTTGCGAGCCCCGTCGCAGGGCATACTAGGCCCTTAGGTCTGGTATAGATTTTAAGGGGAACCCCCTATGCTGAAAAAACAGCATGGTGTCCCCCCAAATTCCATACCAGACCCCTATCTGAGCACGCAGCCGGTCAGAAAAGGGGGTGGGGACGAGCGAGCGCCCCCCCCTGAACCGTACCAGGCCACATGCCCTCAACATGGGGGGTGGGTGCTTTGGGGGAGGGGGGGCACCCTGCAGGCCCCCCCACCCCTAAGCACCTCGTCCCCATGTTGATGAGGACAAGGGCTTCTTACCAACAACCCTGGCCATTGGTTGTCGGGGTCTTTAATAAGGGGGCCCCAGATCCCAGCCCCCCTCCCTATGTGAATGAGTATGGGGTACATCACACCCCTACCCATTCACCTAGGGAAAAAGTATCAATAAAAAAACCACACTAGACAGGTTTTTAAAGTAATTTATTAGACAGCTCCAGGGGTCTTCTTCTGACTTCAGGGGTCTCTCTGGCGTCTTCTCCCGATGTCTGGTTCTTCTCCGCTCTTTCCGGCGTCTTCTCTCGATGTTTGGTTCATCTCCCGGTGTTCGGCCTCTTCTCCCGCTCTCCGGTTCTTCTGCTGGGCTCCTCCGCTATCTTCTGCTCTTTTGCTGCTCTTTTGCTAGTGGTGGCCCAGACTTCTGTGTCGTCTTCTCCTACTTCCTAAATGGACTGTTTTTAGGAACTTGCCATCTGCCTAAGGTACAGTCACTTTACTGGGCACCTAGGGAACTCTGTAAAGGAATGTGTGTGTGAAGATGTAATTTGAAAACTGTTTCTGTGTTATCCTTAACTACTTCAGTAAAGATCTTTTGTTGTTCCTTTTAAGCTGCCTGGTATGAAGTGGCGCATGCATGTGTATCAAAAGAACAGGGTTTACAAATGGGGGACTGTAGTTAGAAAGATACAGTAGAGTTTATTGAGCTAAATGCTGTCCAGAGGAAGCTATGTTGCGGTTTCTAAGTATTACACTATTTGTGTATTTGCTAAATCAACTAACCAGCCAGGAAATGTGAGACATGGCTAAAGTGCCGGATATCAAAGGGGTGTTATGCTTGGCCCCTTTACTAGCAGCCATCTCCCCACATACTGGGAAGGACCTTGTGGCATAGAGTACCTAGGGACCCAGCCTGAGATGTAGTGGGGCCCCGGGAGAAAGTACAAGCATGGATTTATGAAAGAAGTGCATTTCCTGTATCAACAGTGGGACCAGTCACTGGGAGTGAGATCACCGGATTACTGAGTTGGTGGAGACTAATACATGTTCTGCAGTACTGTCTCAGAAATGCTGCACACCTGGGAAGTGGTGTTCTCTAAGAGAAGTATGTCTGAAGTTGTAAACCTAGATAACAAAAAATAAACAGAGCATTTTAGCTAATTAAGCAAAGCATCCCAACTCTTTTGTTCACAGTCTGGCATGGGAGCAAGCAGCCTGTTGTCTGTAATCCTTCACGCTTTGCTACTGAAAAAATATCTGACACATGCAAAACAAGGTGTCACCACAGCCCCTCTCCTTTGATTGAAAGACATGCAGAGGGGACTAATGCAGGAGTATGAGTGAAGGGTGCTTGTCTCCTGTTGCCCCAGCCTTAGTGGAAGTGTGTTTAGTTTCATGTGATGGCAAACCTCAAAAGCATCAATTCTGAAAGATAGACATTTCATAGTATGTTCATCAAAAATCTAAAACGCTGTATTTTTATCCCTGCGCCTGTCAGCTCTGAAAATCTCAGAAAATGCCTGTGATTCAGACATTACCAAGTGTAGTTCCTTAGTAGCCCCACCCACACCAGTGTGATTGATACATTCTTCCCCTTGTGCCTTCCTTGTTTAGTCTAGGTATTTCCCACAGATATCTGTCACAAATACATTGTGTCATATTCATATTTGATTTTGTAAGTAATATTCAAATGAAACCTTGTCTAATGAACATCATGGACTCTGCAAAATAATGTATGTATTGTATTCCATATTATATGATCTTTATAGTTTATATACTGTATGTACTGTATATAAACCATATAATATGGTCACAAATCATCACCAGCATGGAACTGCAGGCCATAACAGCTGCTGCCAGCACACTAAACTGTTGTGGTTTAGTGTACAGGTTAATATAAATGGGCCATTAATCATCCACCATTGTTGCTACTGTGATATAAATGTATATCTTATGATACTGTGAAATAACAATAGTAAGCTATGTTTAACATAGTGTCAATAAGACTTGAGCAGGGAGCTTAAGAGCCCTTGCACACTGGGGCGGGGGGCGGCGTCGGCGGTAAAACGCCGCTATTATTAGCGGCGTTTTACCGTCGGTATGCGGCCGCTAGCGGGGCGGTTTTACCCCCCGCTAGTGGCCGAGAAAGGGTTAAATACCACCGCAAAGCGCCTCTGCAGAGGCGCTTTGCCGGCGGTATAGCCGCGCCATCCCATTGATTTCAATGTGCAGGAGCGGTAAAGGAGCAGTATACACACCGCTCCTTCACCGCTCCGAAGATGCTGCTAGCAGGACTTTTTTTACCGTCCTGCCAGCGCATCGCTCCAGTGTGCAAGCCCTCTGGGCTTGCACACTGGAATGAAAGTAGCGGCACTTTCTGGGCGGTTTGCAGGCGCTATTATTAGCGCAATAGCGCCTGCAAACCGCCCCAGTGTGCAAGGGCTCTTAGCAATGCCTTTTATATTAACATAGCACCACTGATTATCTAATCCATAAATAAATATGGTCAAATACAAAGAGCAAAGTGGTCACTGCTTTAAATGTCCATTTATTAAAGTGTATCTAAAATTAAAAACAAAAAATGTAATTGCAGCTTACAAGTCCATAGATGACATGATTGCATTTGTTTTCTTTTTTTCTGTCTTTTTTTTTTTTTTTTCACTAGGTAATCCTATAAATAACACACTTCCTGTTCTAAGGTGGACAGGCACACTCTCTACACTGAATCTATGAAGAGATCTATAGTTGTCACCCAGGTTGGGATTCAAACACATCTTCCTCTTCTTATCTTCATTACATGGGGGGTGAGGGGATTAGTAGTTGACAGAAGGAAGATGACATTGTTTGTTATGTCATAAGAAAATAAAGAGCCTTATTATCATCCATCAGTAAAGACTGCAAGATATTGTTGATGCCAAAGGTGGCAATATACGATATAAACTAAGGGCATGCAAACTTACAGGACATTTTATTATTTTTCTGTAATGCTATGGTTTGTTTACTTATTTATATTATGTGATACCCAATAGTTTAATGGGGGAGTAATAGTTTACCAAAAGAAGATAACGTTGATTGTTCTTTCAGTTTAGCTCACAGGAAGTTACAAGGGCATTGCACTTCTGGCATACAATATGTATTTTCTGTACTTGTTAAAAATGGTAATCTGAAAATGAATACAGTCACCCTTTATAAGCACTGGTAATCTGCAATATATAACCTTTTTCTTTTGGGGATTAGACAGCCCTGAGGACCAGAATAAGGATTATGAACCAATTTAATGAAAATGAATCAAAAAACAAAATCACAAATACAGGCTCTCTTGAGGTGTTTAGGAATACTGTATATGGAGAACTTGAAGACTGATCAGACAAGTAGCTTTACCATAAAAGTTGAGCTTTCTGTGAATGAGTTAGAGAGGACAAAAATCTAGTGGGGGGGGCGTGGCCAGCCAGAGAAGCAGATGGACACTTAATTCTATAGCTCTTCAGCCAGGGGACACAATCCAGCGCCATCGGCCACTATCGACACTCCATCTGCACCCATCCTTGCTCCGCATGTCCAGGAGACAAAGATGCTGTCATCTTTGAGATTGACAGACCACAAGCCCCAAAAATTAACAGAATTTGCCTACAAGCCGGCGGGCTGGAAAAACCAAGATGGCGCCGGCTAGGCCGCGCCGTCCACAGCATACACGGACCTCCGGATGCTCTGACAGATGAACAACTGGATACAGGTACCGTGAATAACCTCTCCCAGGCCCCAGAAGTTGACCCTCTCCCTGGCAGCCTGGCAAAAGCTAAGATGCGGCTGGACGCGCTGCCGCAGTGGACACAGCACCCGCAAATTGAGGCCCAGGCTCCTATCCCCTTCTCCATAGACCAGGCCCTCCTCCATGTCCTCCTTCCCCACCTCAGGCCAGCCAGTCATGGACACCACCTTGAAAGAAATGCTCATCTCCCTGCAGACCTCCCTCATGACTCATCTTTCATCCCTATTTCACAAGATCACCACTGACATCCACTCACTGGATGATAGAGTGACCAACGCTAAGAGGGGGATATATGCCTGCACCTCCACAGTAAATGAAACCATTGAAGCTTATGATGCTGTTAAAGAGGTACAGGCATGGATGTGCGCCAAGCTGGCCGATTTAGAAGACAGATCTCGCAGGAAAAATGTCAAACTGAGGGGTGTCCCTGAGACTATACTACCCGCGGACCTGCCACGTTATGCAAAAGAATTGATGCATTTAGTTATCCCTGAAGCATCACTGCGAGACGTCATAATTGACAGGATTCAAAGAATAGCTAAACCATCCCATCTGGCAGCCTCGGTCCCTAGAGATGTATTGATGAGGGTCCACTTCTACCACACCAAAGAAAAACTCCTCATGGGACTCAGAGCCAAATCACCCCTACCTTCTCCTTATACTGGGATCCAACTCTTCCCTGACTTGTCAAAATATACCCTTCAACTGAACCCGATCACCAAAGGCTTGCAAAACCATAAGCTACAATATAAATGGCGCTACCCCGCCACCATCCTCATTGTGCACAATGGGCAAACCCACGCGATAGGGGATCTAAAAAAAGGCCTGAAACTTCTCCACTCCTGGGGTATAATTCCGGAACCGCCTAACTCTGTTCCTCATGACAGAGGTTCATCCTCATCCTGCAGACAACTGGATCAAAACTTCAACTGAAAGTCACAATCTTCCATGACTCATTTGGCCAATAACAGTCATTATAGCTCCCCTGCGCTCTGGCTACCTGCTATTCCTGCCCTCTCCTCCCCGCGATAACTCTCTGTACCCCCAATATAGAGGCGTCTAGGGTGCTCAGCACCCCCTCTAAGTTTTTCCTTTTTTTGTTGATACAAATATCAACTACTGTTCCGCAATATCCACTAACGGATCACCATCTAAGTTTTTTTTCACTGTTTTCTGTTTTTTTTTTTTTTTTTTTATATATATCCATGGTCTCTGTTTGTCTCTGTCTTGATACCTAACGTATTGCTCTATTCGCTGTCTCCTAAGTCCATCCTCATATCAGTCCCTTGGACAGCCAAGAACCTACTGCTACTGAACCTTCACCCGGAATTCATCAGAACCAAGCCTCGGATCTCCGTAAACCTACCTCTCAGTCTCACCCCCAGGTACCTCCAGCTCCATACTACAGCGACTAACCGTAAGTGTTGTGCACAGCCCCCTCCAACCCCGTACCCACAAGGTGCCGTTCACCATACTTTCCCTAAATGCCAATGGGCTAAGCCATCCCGCCAAACGACACTCACTCTGGAAAACCGCCACGGCTCTCCAAGGTGACATCCTATGTGTCCAGGAAACTCACCTACTAGCCTCCAACACATCTCTGTGTAACAACCACCATTTTCCACATATCTTCCACGCAACACACTCTAATAAGACTAGAGGAGTCATGATTGCGATCAAAGATACCATAGACTTCCAACTACTAGATGTAGTCCTGAACCCTGAAGGTCGCTTTATTATCCTAGTCTGCACCATCAATAGAGCGGCTTACTCTATAATCAATGTCTATGCCCCGAATTCCTATGAAATGAAGTTCTTACTTACACTTCACACTTACTTCTTAGACTTATACGCACCATCAAACCCACAATCCTCTGTGGTGACTTCAACCTGGTACCAGACGTATCTATGGACTCCACCTCATCAGAAAAAAGACGTGATTCACCTTTGAAGAAGTTCATAACCTCCCAAGAATTATATGATGTTTGGCGCTGCCACTATGGTGCCGAACGCGATTTCACCTTTTTTTCCTCTAGGCACTGCTCATACTTAAGAATGGACCTGTTCCTAACTGACAAGCATATTTTACAAAAAATATCTAAGTCTCTGATCCACACCATGACATGGTCAGACCACGCCCCCACCTCAATTACAATCCAAGACTCCAACCTACAGCAGAATACATTTCTCTGGCGAGTAAACAACTCCATTATTCAACATGACAAATACATGCCAGAAATATCAGAACAAATTACAGATTTTTTCTCATTGAACAAAGGCTCGGTACCCTACCCTGCCGTAGCGTGGAGCGCACATAAGGCGTATATGAGAGGAATGTTAATTAAACTGAGTTCCTATCGTAAGCGACAGAGGATGCAGCGTATAGATGAATTAACAGCTCAGATAGTGGCCCTAGAAACGAGACACAAATCTGACCCTCAAGACTCACAGACAAACCAACTACTATCCCTCAGACAGGAACTTAAAACCCTACTCCTCGACTCCTATGAATTCCTTCAATGGAAATTCAAAGCGTCTACATATTCCACCTCTAACAAAGCAGGGAAGAAACTTGCACAACGCCTCAAAGGTAGACGCATTAAAACTAGAATAACTCAACTCATCCACCCCCACACTAACACCCCATTGAGTAACCCCCAAGACATTGCCGACGCCTTCAGGGTCTACTATGAAGATCTGTATAACCTGAAACAAGACCCCCCTACCCCTCAACCCACACAAGATGGCAATGACCAATTTCTCCACAATATACACCTACCCAAATTGACCAATGACCAACTGACCGCCCTGAACGCCCCATTCACTGACCAGGAGATCAAGACAACTATAGACTTGCTACCTAACGGTAAAGCACCAGGCCCTGACGGGATGACAGGGGAATACTACAAATAATTTACCGCACAACTAATCCCACATCTCACCGAGCTCTTCAATCACGCTGCCTTCTCTGCTATCTTCTCGAAAGAATATTTAAAAGTGTTGGTCATTATGATACCAAAACCAGAGAAACAGTCAAATGCCCCCCAAAATTTTCGCCCAATCTCTTTGCTCAATCTTGACATCAAAATATACGCCAAAACCATAGCAACAAGATTACTTGACATCATGCCCGCTATTATACACCAAGACCAAACAGGATTCACTAAAGGCAGACAATCCTCCGATGCCACCAGAAGAATGATTAATTTAATACATCATGCTGAATCCACCGGAACGCCTTCTCTGCTCCTTTCCCTGGACGCAGAGAAGGCGTTCGACAGACTCCCTGGTCCTACCTCAAAGCGGTCCTCCAAAAATTTGGGTTCCAAGGCCAAATTTTAAGAGCCATTATGGCATTGTACTTCAACCCTGAGGCCCAGGTTTTCACAGAGGGCATGCTCTCACATCCATTCCCCATCACAAACGGCAGGGATGCCCCCTCTCCCCACTAATATTTAATATGCTTATGGAACCCCTAGAGGAACATATATGTTCCCACCTCAACATCTCGGGCCTTCAAATCGGCCCCTCTCATCACAGTCTCTTCGCTGATGATGTAATTCTCATTCTTACTAATCCGACTGTTTCCCTGGCAGAAGTACAAAAATTGCTTAACTGGTTTAGTTCAGTCTCATATATAAAGCCAACACGACCAAATCCT
Source organism: Aquarana catesbeiana (assembly GCF_042186555.1). Taxonomy (NCBI): domain Eukaryota; kingdom Metazoa; phylum Chordata; class Amphibia; order Anura; family Ranidae; genus Aquarana; species Aquarana catesbeiana. The sequence goes on from NC_133327.1 coordinate 227,927,899, forward strand.
ACATATTAGATATAAATATAAACGCCACCATGAAAAACCTCTTACAAATACAATACCCATTCGACTGGACAGATACTGATATATCCTACTTAGGCATACAACTCCCGAGGAAAACTAAGAAATTCTACTCATGCAACTATCTACCACTCCTCCAACAAATCCAATCAATTTCACAACAAATAGCAAAACACGAACACTCATGGTCAGGTAGACTTGCGGCCTTTAAAATGATATGCCTCCCCCAAATACTCTATTATTTCAGGACTCTAGCCATCCCTCTGCCAGTCAGTTTCTTTAGATCCCTCCGAACGATATTCAACAAATTCCTTTGGAATGGCAAAAAGGCCGAGATGTGCCCATCACAAACTAATTAAACACAAACTAGTCGGAGGAACAGGATCTATAGATTTTGAGGATTATTACTTGGCAACAATTCTAGCCCAATTACCCTCCTGGTTCCAAAAATACCCGAACACACTTTGGGGACAAATTGAGAACTCCTCACTCACATGACCTAGTTTGAAAACCTGGCTACTTAGCACACCGCTAGGCCTTACAATACCAACATCTTTATCTCCAACCATGAGAGCATCGGCACACACTTGGATAAAATCGTCAGCCCTACTGACATTCACACCCACCAAGCCACAATCCTATATTCCCTTAAAATCTTTACTACATCTAATACCTGAACTCTCGCTATCAACATGGACCATCAAAGGCATACGATTCCTGCAAGATTTAATACATAACAACCACATTAAAACATTCTCACAACTCCAATCCGAATTCACTCTACCAACATCCGAACACTTCACTTACCTCTGTATACGTCACTACCTGAATACTATTCCTCTTCCTTTCTACAGTATTCACCCCAAGACCTGGGATTACCTCACCAACCCAGCCACTAAAACTAGAGGTATCTCCTATTTTTATAACACCCTTCACCAAAAACGCATCTTTTCCAAACTAAACTCACACCACAGCTGGGAAATTGACCTTGCCCATACCTATACCGACACTCAGTGGCAACAAGCCCTCAAAGCTGTCTGTAGGGCCACCAAATGCGTGACCCTATGGGAACTCACGCAGAAAATCTCACTACGCTGGTATCTAACTCCAGCCAGAATAGCATCCTTTAACCCACTAATCCCCAACACCTCCTGGAGATGTAAATCTTCTCCAAGCGATATATTCCATGTTTTTTTGACATGTACCAAACTACATCAATACTGGGAAAAGATCTTTCTCTTAATCTCGAACATAGCCCACATCAAGATTCCTCCCTCGCCGGTACTTGCGATACTAAACCTAAATATAGAGGTCATCCCTCATCCACTCAGGCTGGTAGTCACTCATATCCTCATGGCAGCAAGACTTAATATAACCAGACACTGGAAATCCAACACTCCTTTGACACTTGCCCAAGTCACTGACTTGATAGCCCTCCACTACAGCTACGAGATTACAACAGCTACAACAGCTACATACACTGGCCAAAATGCATATTAACTGGCAACCGTGGACTGACTGGACTAAACACTGCTCACCCCACACAATTAAGAACTGAAACATAGATCTTTCTGTCTTGACCGAGCAATACCAATTTCTTTACAAGAGCAATAAGATACATGTAACAGCTCGTACTATCTAGCTCATCTCTACTACCGCAGATCTATACAAACTATACTATAACAAATAGGTCCCCTTCACTCCTGTGGCACTAGAGCTCCCACATGGGGTGCAACACTAGTGAAGAGGACCGACTACATATAATATATATATAATTTCTGTATTTGTAGGACCAATTATGGATATACGTTCACTACTTGTTACAACAGATCCCTGTTTGCAGATGTTAATTCATACTTTGTATTATTTACCCAGACGTCGTTGCACGACGTACAATGTTTACTTGTACATTATATTTTCTCTGAAAAATCTAATAAAAATATGGAATAAAAAAAAAAAAATCTAGTAGGGGGTCACACACAGCAGGGAAAAATATTCAAAGTATTTCCTTCTGTTGGCAGTGTACTAAAAATAATTGCATTTCCATGTTCTGTGTACCGTGGGAGACCAGATATAGTGAATGCAGGGTCTTGGGTTTAGTAACACTTTAAGCATTTTCTACATGAACACTATCCATGGGATACTGTGACTCTTGCTTGATTACATTATCAGATCTCAAAATATACAAAGGCAAATTGGTAACCTGTGCGAAGTGAACATTGGTGTGCAACTGCTCACCTTGTGCATGCTTAATTATTGAAACCGCTCTAAATATTTAATTTCAGTACATCTCCCATGATCATTGTCTCCAATTGTCTGATTAGGTGTTAAGTCTGCAGGACATGAAGCATTTGCTGCAGCTTAACTTGTTCATCACCACTTTGAGTATTGTATGCCGGTGTTCCATTGTGAGTGAGTGTGTGTGTGTGTATATATGTATGTAGTGTGTGTGTGTGTGTGTGTGTGTATATCTGTTAAATTTACAAGCAATTCTGTTGCTGTTTCTTTTCCTGGATGCAAGCATACTTTCAATTAATGTTTAATTCCTCTTCATAACAACTGGAATAAACTTCCTCAACTCAAGTGGATGGGGGAGCAAGTATGTAAAAGAGTAACAGTATTGTGAATGTGCTTTGTTTTGTTGTGTTGATGTTTTTCATCATTCACTCAGTGCAGATATGTAAGTTTGTATGGGCTTGTAAACTATGTTATATAACGTAGCTAGCAATTGATGTATGTTATTGCAATTGTCCTTTTAGAGATTTTGATTCACAATCTCATATGCAAATTGCCAATAAAGGGGAAAATCTACAAATTTGAATATGAAATACAAATGACAATAAGGTAGACAATATATGTGCATATGTGAAAGCTATTGTAACGCATACCAAACTATGTACTCACTTTAACCACTTCAATACTGGGCACTTTCCCCTCTTACTGCCCAAGCCACTTTTCAGCTTTCAGCGCTGTCTCTTTTTAAATGACAATTGCACAGTCATGCTTCACTGTACCCTAACATAATTTTTATTATTTTGCTCCCACAAATAGAGTTTTCTTTTGGTGGTATTTGAGCACCTCTGCAGTTTTTTTATTTTTTGCTAAACAAATAAAGTTCAAACATTTTCAATATAAACGTTTTTCTTTGTTTGTTATAAAATGTAAGTTTTCTCCTTCACTGATGGGCACTGATGAGGCTGCACTGATTGGCACTAATAAGGTGGCACTGATATGCGGCACTGATGGGCACTGATAGGCAGAACTGGTGGGCACTCATAGGTGGCACTGATATGCAGTAATGATGGGCACTCAAAGGTGGCACAGACGGCACTCATAGGTGGCACTAATGGGCACTGAAAGGCTGCAATGATGGGTACTTATGGGTGGCACTGATGGGCACAAATGGGCACTGATAGGTGGTACTGATGGACACTGATGGGTGGCACTGATGAACACTTATGGCACTACTGGACATTACTGATATGGAGGCACTGGCAGCCATTGCTGATGGGCACTGATTGGCATCATATGTGAGCACTGATTGGCAAAACTGGTGGGCATGGGTGGAATGCCTGGTGGTCATCAGTATTAGGCATCCCTGGTGGTCCTGGGTGGGCATCCTCTGGGGGGCTGTACTGATAATCAGCGCAGACCCCCCTGTAGGGATAGCCACCGATCGGCTCTCCTCTACTAGCGTCTGTCAGACACGAGTGAGGAAAAGCCGATATATGGCTTTTCCTGTTTACAATGTGATCAGCTGTGATTGGACACAGCTGATCACGTGGTAAAGAGCTCCTTTACCAAGATCAGGGTTGCAGTGTGCCAGACTGACACACAGCACCACCAATCGCCACGCTGCAAGCCCCCTTGTTATCCTGATCACGTCATATGATGTCCGGTCAGGATAACACAACCACTTTGCGCACATCATATTGCTATATGGCAGGCAGGAAGTGGTTAAATAACCTGAGCATGGCCTAAAGTTGCTTTTAGAAACCAGCTTTGGTCAAGTTAAATCATTTGTTACCCAAACACTTCATATTCCTGATATGTGTCTTCTATACCATGTACAGTGGAACCTCGGATTACGAGCATAATTAGTTCCAGGAGTATGCTCGTAATCCAATATACTCGCATATCAAAGCGAGTTTTCCCATTGAAGTCAATAAAAACGAAAATAATTTGTTCCGCATTGACTTCAATGGGGTGCAATACCGCATGCGGCCAGAGGCGGGGGGTGCCAGAGAGCCTCAAAAATGGCCGAAAAGGTCAGAGGGACACTTCGGCGGACCTCGGCAAACCTCGGAAAGACTCCGTTCACAAGCCTTTCTGAGGTTTGCCGAGGTCAGCCGAACTGTCCTCGGGCCTTTCCGTGCATTTCCGAACGGCGCCGATTGGCGACTTTCGGCTCGGCTCCGGCGCCCCTCACCTCAGGCCAAAAGTACACCGCTTTTGGCCTGAATCCTGCTTGTTTTTCGAGACAACCCTCACAGACCGAGTTAGGAATTTTAGTACAAATACAGTACAAATACAGTGCTCGGTTTGCGAAATGCTCGTTAACTGCGTTATTCGCAAACCGAGGTTTCACTGTACTTGTATGACAAATTTTCCTGTTCTCTCTGTATTGCTTGCTTTGTGTGAAATCCCTGGTGTTCCTGCTAGTTCCTCTGCTTTCCTATTAAAAACTGACCACACTAAGCAGAAGAACACACCATGGTCAGTTCTCTAGCTGTGCTGGGAGCTCAGTGTGCTCTCCTCAAGTGATCAAACTTGTCCTCGCATGCCTCTCCTGCACAGCCATTCACTGCGAAACTCGGTGTGCTGCTGCTTTTCCTCTCCCCAGCTCTTATGAAGCTGAGAACAGAAGGGATGTTATCACTTATAAAAAAGGGGGAAGATTGTATTTATAATGCTTTTTTATATCTATACAAAAATGTTTTTCATTTTCACTTCTATTTTAAACTGAATAGGTTGTTTTTTTACAAGGTGATTGTTTACAGTGACTAGGGATGAGCCAAACACCCTCCTGTTCAGTTCGCAGCAGAACATGCAAACAGGCAAAAAATTCAGTAAGAACACACAAACATTGTTAAAGTCTATGGGACATGAATAATCAAAAGTGCTCATTTTAAAGATTTATATGCAAGTTATTGTCATAAAAAGTGTTTGGGGACCTGGGTCCTGCCCCAGGGGACATGTATCAATCCAAACATTTTTTTTAAAAACTGCTGTTTTTTCAGGAGCAGTGATTTTTTTTTTTTAATGCTTAAAGTGAAACAATAAAAATGACATATTCCTTTAAATATTGTGCCTGGGGGGTGTCTATAGTATGCCTATAAAGTGGCGCAGTTTTCCCATGTTTAGAACAGTACCACAGCAAAATAACTTTTCTAAAGGAAAAATTGTCATTTGAAACTGCTTTAATTGTCAGGTCTCGGCAATATAGATAAAACTCATTGAAAAAAAGAGCATGGAATCCCCCCAGTCCATTGCCAGGCCCTTCGGGTCTGATATGGAAATTAAGGGGAACCATGCGCCAAATTTAAGAAAAAAAATGGCATAGGGGTCCCCCTCAAAATCCATACCAGACCCTTATCCGAGCACACAACCTGGCAGGCCACAGGAAAAGAGGGGGAGATGAGAGAGCGGCCCCCCTCCTGAACCGTACCAGGCCACATGCCCTCAACATGGGAAGGGTGCTTTGTTGATTGGAACAAGGGCCTCATCCCCACAACCCTTGCCCGGTGGTTGTGTGGGTATGCAGGCGGGGGGATTATTGGAATCTGGAAGCCCCCTTTAACAAGGGGACCCCCAGATCTTGGCCTCCTCCCCTGTGTGAAATGGTAACGGGGTAAATTTACCCCCTACCTTTTCACAAAAAAAGTGTCAGTGTTAAAAACGACAAGACACAGCTTGGTGACAAGTCCTTTATTAAAAAAAAAAAATGTCCCCCGATGTCCATTCATCTTCTTCTATCTCCCCGTGATGGACTGAAAAAAGAAAAAAAAAACAGAGACCGATCAGCCTCAATGGGAGGCTCCTGCCGTCTGACGCTTCTTTGCTGATGACAGTTCTTATATAACTGAGGGCAGTGATGTATGGGTGATCCCGCCCCCTCTGACACCACAGGGACTTCCCTATGGCTTCTCTGTGGCTTTTACCTAAACAGGTGACCCCACCCCCCTCTGACGCCACGGGGAAGCCATAGGGAAGTCCCCGTGGTGTCAGAGGGGGCGGGGTCACCCAGGTGGCCACGTCCTCAGTTATATATGAACATTCATCAGTGAAGAAGCGTCAGATGGCAGGAGACTCCCATTGAGGCGGATCGATCACGTTTTTTTTTTTCTTTTTCGGTCCGTCACGGAGAGATAGAAGAAGATGAATGGACATCGTGGGACTTTTGTACTCCGTTACCATTTCACACAGGGGGGGAGGCAGGAATCTGGGGTCCCCTTGTTTAAAGGGGGCGTCCTGATTCCAATAAGCCACCCGCCCACATACCTCCACAACCACCAGGAAATGGTTGTGGGGATGAGGCCCTTGTCCCCATCAACATGGGGACAAGGTGCTTTGGGGGGCTACCCCAAAGCACCCTCCCCATGTTGAGGGCATGTGGCCTGGTACGGTTCAGGAGGGGGGCACTCTCGTCCCTCCTCTTTTCCTGCAGCCTGCCAGGTTGCGTGCTTGGATAAGGGTCTGGTATGGATTTTGAGGGGGCCCCTACGCCATTTTTTTAAAAATGTTGGCGTAGGGTTCCCCTTAATTTCCATATCAGACCCAAAGGGTCTGGTAAGGATTTTAGGGGGACCCCCACACAAATTTGTCTTTAAATGTTGATTCGGGTTCCCCTTAATAGTCATACCAGACCCAAAGGGCCTGGTAATGGACTGGGGGGGACCCCATGCTCTTTTTTTCAGTGAATTTTATCTATATTGCCGAGACCCGACAATTCATTACAGCGTTCCGTTTTAAATGACAATTTTTCCTTTAGAAATATCATTTTGCTGTGGTACTGTTCTAAACAGGGGAAAATGCGCCACTTTATAGGCCCACTATAGACAGCCCCCAGGCACAATATTTAAAGGTATATTTCATTTGTATTGTTTCACTCTAAGCATTAAAAAAATCACTGCTCACGAAAAAATGGCCATTTAAAAAAAAATGTTTTTATTGATGCATGTCTTTTGGGGCAGGACCCAGGTCCCCAAACACTTTTTATGACAATAACTTGCATATAAGCCCTTAAAATGAACACTTTTGATTTTTCATGTTAATGTCCCATAGTCTTTAACGGTGTTCTGGCGGCTTTCAAATTTGCCCCGAACACCGCATATTGTTCAGTGTTCGCAGAACATCCGAACAACCAAAGTTCGGCCCGAACTTATGCTCGGGCCAAACCGTTTGCCCATCCCTAACAGTCACTTTCTTTTAACATCCTCCCACCCGGCAACTGTACATAAACGGCCGGGTGGGCTTTTCCTCATTCTGAGTGGATGTTCCAGAACATCCTCAGAATGAGTACCTGCAGTGCGGCCTGCGATGGCTGTGATCACAGGACACAGCCAAGCACAGATTGGACCTCCCAATCACTTGACAGCTGTGTCCAATCACAACCTTCACAATGTAAACAGAAATGAGTGTCTCCGTGACAGTTCTCCCCACTGAACTCAGCCTTGTGACAGCTCTCTGTGTGAGGATGATTTTAAACAGAGAGCTGTCACAGATCCCCCACCAACAGTTCACCAAGCACCACTGTCCCTGTCCCCATACACATCTATCATAGTGCCCTCATAAAACATCTGTACTAGTGCACAAAACATCTGTCAGTCCCCATCACATCTGTACCAGTGCACAAAACATCTGCAATAGTGCAATAGTGTACCATTGTGACCTCAACATCTGTCATTGTCTGCCGGTGATCGATCAGCATCTGTTAGTGTCCACCGGTGGCAGATCAACATCTGTCAGTGTACGTGTCCCAACAAAAAATACAAAAAACATTGAAGTATCCCCGCCCTCCTGTGCTTATGTGCAAAGTTTGGTCCTGTACGCATACGTAAATGGCGATCGCACCACACATGTGAGGTATTGCCACAAGCGTCAGAGCAAGAGCAATAATTCTAGCACCTGACCTATTGTGTAACTCTAAACTGGTAACCAATAAAGGCTTATAAAGCGTCACCTATGAAAATTTTCAAATAACGAAGTTTAGCATAATTTTACAAGCGTGCACAATTTTAAAGTGTGATTTGTTTGATATCTATTTACCCAGGCCCATATTTTATATTTTACTGAACATTTGTCATTGAAATTCATTAAAATTTATTTATGCATTAGTGTGTAAAATTGTGTTTGAAAAACTGCTGTACAAATACCATGTGACATAAAAATTTGCAAAACCCACCATTCTATTCTCTAGGGCCTCTGCTACAAAAATATATCATGTTTGGGGGTTTTAAGTTATTTTCTAGCAAAAATACTGATTGTTGCTTGTAAACAAAAAGTGTCAGAAGAAGGCCTGGTCTTAAAGGTTGAAGGTGCTATTTGGATGTTGTGCTTCTGTATGTGGCCAGGCTGTGAAAATGTCTCACATGTGATATGGCCATACTCGGGAGGAGTAGCAGAATGTGTTTTGGGGTGTAGTTGAAAGTATGCTGTGTGTGAGAAATACTTGTTAATATGACATTTTTGTGAAAAAAAAATTTCTTAATTTTCCAAAGAATTGTGGGAGACAATTACAATTTCAAAAAACTTGTCATGCCTCTTACTAAATACCTTGGACTGTCTACTTTCTACTTTCTACTGTCTACTTTCCAAAAAAGAGTAATGTGGGGAATATTTGTACTGTCTTGACATGTTAGGGCCTCAAGAAATGAGACTGTCAGCGCATTGATTGCTACCATATTTTGTGTACTCTATTACTTTCACACAGAACAAATAATATACACTGATTTGGGTTATTTTTACCAAAGAAATGTAGCAATATAAATTGTGATCAAAATGTATGAAGTTACTTATTTGCAAAATTTTATAACAAAGAAAAAGGAATTTTTTTTCAAAATTTTCGGTCCTTTTTCTTTTGTAGCACTAAAAATAAAACCTCCAGTGGTCTTTAAATATCCCCAACAGAAAACTCTATTTGTGTGAACAAAATGATAAAAATTTCATTGGGGGGGGCACATGCGCAGTGGGCAAGATGGCAGATGCTTAATGGCTTAGCTCAGGTCCCCGTTCCCTCATCAAACGATCCTGCACTGCTTCAACAGCTTACCTAGCTACAGGATCCACCCCAATCGCTTCCGGAACCTTCTGGGCATCACATGGGGAAAATTGGATCCCAAAAACATATTTACCAAGGCCTTAATTCGCCTCCAACGTCCCGTCCTTCACAGCACATGGAGCGCTTCCTGTATAGGCCGCAATCCCTGGCCTCGATTAATCCAGCAGACCCAATGATTGCCGTGGATCACCCTGCAGCTATACCAAGTATCTCACAGTCCACCATCCCAAGGGACAGATTCAGCTAGCTCAGTCATAGTAGCAGTACTAGACTCAAAATTACAGGCCCTGCTACAGGATCTCAATATTACAGTGGCAGTTGGGAAACGTGCACAGGAACTCAGGGGAGAAATTGACCAACTTGGGGCACGCACTGACACCTCGGAAAACAAGTTTGACGAAATAGTGCAATATGTGCATGTCCTAGAAGAAGATAACGCAGCCCTCAAACATACTGTTTCCGAGATCCAACTACAACAGGAAGATCTGGAAAATGGGGAAGGCTGTCAAAATTTGAGGATCTGAGGAGTCCCTGAAACAGTCACTGACAAAGAACTGCTGGCCTACCTTCTAGACCTGTTTGTCACCATAGCCCCGCACATTCCAGACATTGATTGGCGCCTAGACAGGGCCCATAGATCCTTGGCTCCAAAACCACCCCCTGGGTCCAATCCGAGAGACATAATAGTTCGCTTCCACTATTATGATAGCAAAGAAGCTCTCGCTCTGGCCACACGCAATAAAAATTGCATCAATTTTAAAGGATCCAAAATCCAAATCTTCAGCGATTTTATTGCCCATGACTTTAGCCAAGAGAGGCAACCTCCGTACGATAACTATGCACCTACAACCGCAACAAGTACCCTACAGATGGGGGTTCCATTTCTGACTCTCTGCCTCCAAGGATGGAACACAATACTCAATACATGACTTGCATGAATGTAATGCCGCGTACACATGAGTGGACTTTCAGGCATACTTGGTCCGGCAGACCAGAGTCCGCCGCACAATCCGATCGTGTGTAGGCTCCGGCGGACTTTTTTTCCCAAAAGTCCGCTGTACCTAGATTTGAAGCATGTTTCAAATCTTAGTCCGCCGGACTCAGTTCCTGACGGAAAGCCCGTTCGTCTCGTTTGTCTGTATGCTGGTCCGATGGACCAGATACGACGCAAGGGCAGGGTTTTGCATCTCGCGCTCGCTGCAATAGGAAAAACACATTTTCCTATTGTGGCGAGCACGGGGCATACCAGGCCCTTAAGTCTGGTATGGATTTTAAAGGGAACCCCCTACACTGAAAAAACGGCATGGGGTTCCCCCTAAAATCCATACCAGACCCCGATCCAAGCACGCAGTCCGGCCGGTCAGGAAAGGGGGTGGGGACGAGCAAGCGCCCCTCCTCCTGAACTGTACCAGGCTGCATGCCCTCAACAAGGGGGGTGGGTGCTTTGGGGGAGGGGGCGTCCTGCAGGGCCCCCCATGTTGATGAGGACAAGGGCCTCTTCCAGACAAACCTGGCCGTTGGTTGTCGGGGTCTGTGGACGGGGGGCTTATCGGAATCCGGGAGCCCCCTTTAATAAGAGGGCCCCCAGATCCCGGCCCCCCCACCCTATGTGAATCCTCTTCTCCCGGCGTCCGGTTGGTTCTTCTCCGCTCTCTCTGGCCTCTTCCTCCAGTGTTCCAGTTCTTCTGCCAGCTCCTCCGCTATCTTCATGCCGCTCTTTTGCCAGCGGAGGCCCGGACTTCTGGCTTCTTGGCTTCTGGGCTTCTTCTCTTCTTCCGATGTTGACACGACGGTCTCTCAGGCTGGAATGCTCTCTGAGCGCTCCGATGTGACTTATATAGGCGGAGACCCCGCCCCCTTATGCCGTCACAGTCCCTGGGCATGCTGGGACTGTGACGTTTTAGGGGGGCATGGTCACCGGGTGATGTTGACCACGCTCCCCTAAAACGTCACAGTCCCAGCATGCCCAGGGACTGTGACGGCATAAGGGGGCAGGGTCTCCGCCTATATATAAGATCCCTACCTGAGATACCCTGCCCTATTGAAGCGATCTTCTTATATCTTTTTATAATTCCAGCCAGATTACCAGGACTTCGACGGATGTTCCCCGGTGTCTGAAGGGAGGGCTCTCTCTATCCTGGTTCTTGATGGCCATATTTCCCAGATGTCGGCCCAGTCTGCAGCCTACAAGATTCTGGTTTGTTTTGATCCAATTTTTTCTCCTATCATACTATGTTAATTGTTTAAGATTTTGACTTCTTTGAGGGAACGGGACCCTTTCCGTTCATCCTACTGATCATCATGCTCCTCCACAGGCCTATGGCCCCCAGCCATGGTCCCCTGAAGGTTTTTTCACCTTCAGGCTTTCAAACTGTTACTTTTTTAAATTTTTAAATTTTTTTTAACTTTTTTTTTTTCCTTTTTTCTTTTATCAGGTCCTTTTTTGACCTGTTTTTGTTTTTATTTTTGTTTTCTTACCACGTTAATAATTGTGCATTCACTGTCTTCTTAATGTTTGAGAAATGCTCACATGCTACCCTGCAGTTCACTTACACTATGGTTGGTTATACTCATGTGTTATGTTAAGATAATGTTTGATGTTCAATCCATGATTATTTCATGACTTTAAAAATCTTTTCATGTAACAGAAAGGGCTTGAATTTCATTCCATTCTGTTAGCTGGCTCTAAAGGAATTCAAGGCCACTGGGGCTGACATGGTCATGGTACAGGAGATAAATCTCCGTCCAGGGGGTTCTTCCAAACTGGCTTCCAAACCATTCCCTAACGCTTTTATGGCCTCCAACCCTTCAGAGAAGGCAGGAGTAGCCATCTTGATTAAACGCTCCTGTCCTATAAGAATGATTGCCTCAGTGCTGGACCTCCACGGCCAGTATGTCCTCCTGAACTGTGTCCACCTAAAAACACCCCTCACCTTAGTCAATGTTTACGCCCCTAATTCGGGGCAGATCGGCTTTCTCACAAAGGTTCTTGAGAGGCTGCGTGCCTTCTCACAACCCTTTACAATAGTCGGGGGTGATTTTAACATGTGCATGTCCCCCCAGCAAAGACAGACACGCCCTTTTTCAAAACACCCCACCACTCCAAGTGCACAAACTGTCCACTTCTTTTCGGAAACGAACTTGCTCGTGCAACCTATTTGATGCAGCTAGGGTGAAACATCCCACACACAGGCAATATACCTTCTACTCTCCCCCACACAAAATGTACTCTCGCTTGGACCATTTTCTGCTTACCGTACTTCTATTACCCCATTTAGTTGCTTCCGAAATTGGCCTCATCAAGTGGTCTGACCATGCCCCCATAACATTAGATCTAGCCCTACATTCTGCACTACCCAAGACATGCCACTGGAGACTTGACGAGTCTCTCTTGTGAAATACCGATACCAAAAACCACCTCCAATCGAAACTTCTGGAATATTTCCAGCTAAATGAAGGCTCTGTTTCGAGCACCCCTACCCAATGGGAGGCCCACAAGACCTTCTTTAGAGGTTAATGCATTTCTGCTGGATCACGCAAGAAGAGGGAATCAGCCCAACAAAAATCAGAGATCTGATCCAACTACGCTCAGTGGAAATGCATTTGCTTCGCTCTCCCACGATAGCTCGACTTCATGCAGTGGTATCTGTTCAAAACGGAATTAAATCTTTAGATATGAGTAAAGTTTCCAAATCCATGTTATGACCAAGACAGAAATTTTATGAATACGCAGATAAGCCACATAGAATGCTAGTTAACAAGCTAAAATCACACCCATCCCTATCTATTCCTGACCATATAGTCCAACCCGATGCCACTGCTACTTATTGCCCCCAGACCATGTCAAAGGTCTTTGGAGACTTCTATAACTAACAAACTTTACAACTGCCTGAGCTCAGACCCACTGACCCAGTTCACACAAGAGAAGTTTGACTCCTTTATATCATCCTTACAACTTCCACAAATGTCTCCAGAGCAACGATCCTCACTCAATACATCCATCACCGCCGAGGAATTAGCTGATGTGATTAATTTACTCCTCTCACATAAAGCTCCAGGCCCTAATGGACTCCCCCATTCCTACTACAAAACCTTCCTCCCAACTCTAGCTCCACACATGTTCAATTTATTCTCCTCCCTACTCAAAGGTACTTCTGCATTCACACATCACCGTTTTCCCCAAACCAGGCAAAGACCCATCTATCCCTGACAACTATCGCCCTATTGCTCGATTGAATTCGGACTACAAAATCTTTTACAAAAACATTGGCAAACAGACTTTTGGTGCTCTTACCATCACTGATACATAAAGATCAAAATAGGTTTCATCCCCACGAGGCGTGCAGGTGATAACACACGGCGTACAATAGACCTCATTGACCTAACTAGAACTAAATCCCCTGCATTGATACTAAGTCTAGATGCTCAGAAAGCATTTGATCGTCTCAGCTGGCCATTTATGTTCGCAATTCTGTTGAAATACGGATTCTCTGGACCCTTTATACAAGCCCTTCAATCCCTATAATAATCCCCTTCAACTCGCTGAAATATTTAGGAGTCCAGCTCACAGCATCATACTCCACATTATACCAGACTAAATTCCCCCCCTTCAAAGAAATCAATAGTTTATTGACCCATTGGACCGCTCTTCCCCTCTCCCTTTTGGAATTGTAAACATCCTCAAAATGTCAATACTTCCTAAACTGTTGTATCTATTTAAAACGCTTCCAGTGGCAATACCTATGTCACAATTGAAAGCTCTCCAAAGAAGAAGTCTCCGTTTTATATGGAACAACGCCTCCCATCGGGTGGCGGGATCAGTGGTCATGGCACGTAAAAATAGGGGAGGTCTAGGTGCCCCTGACTTTATTAAATATTATTACGCCTCACACTTAAGAGTTCTCACTTCCTGGACTAACAGGAAAGCCCCAAACAGATGGGCCGAGATCGAAATGAGTGTTACCTCACTGATCCACCCATGTTACATGCTTTAGCCATCCAGTGACAGACATATGCCCCAGCTGAGAAGTTTATGCCTGGCTCCAATGTTCTTCACCCTAGCAATTTGGAAAAGATGCTCTGATCGTTACTCTCTATCTTCTCCATGCTCACCACTTATAAATATCCTCTTTAATGCGGACATTCCAGATAGTTTGCCCTATGATCGTATGCTACATTGGGTTTGGGCTGGGATTTTTCAGTTGCGGCAACTTGTTAATCCAGCTACAAGACACCTATTAACTTTCATTGACCTGCAAGAACAACACCAAATTCCTAAAACACTTTTTTATTCCTACTTACAAATCAGACATTTCTTTACCACCAAATCCCCCACCCTAACCCTGGATAAACCTATAGACTTCAAAATGTTATGTGCCAAGGGCCCCTATGAGCCCCAATTAATTTCCACCATATATAAAATTTTACATGAAGCCACCCCCTTAAAGGTGGATAGTCACCATTACATGAGGAGATGGTCTCAGATACTTCAGTATGACATCTTCCTGTTAGCTTGGGATTGTATCTGGGAGTCCACCTCAAAAATTTCCCGCTGTGTTACACACAAAGAATCCACGTATAAAATCCTACTATTTTGGTATAGAACTCCAAAATGCCTACACGCATATAATCCAACAATCTCAAAACTATGCTGGAGATGTAATAAAGCAGTGGGCTCACATTTTCATATTTTCTGGGAATGTCCTTTAGTCACCCAATTTTGGGCTCAGATCCAAACACTTCTAGAGAAGTTGCTAGAGGTCCCCATCCCCTTAAACCCTATGCACTTAATACTAGGTCTACCTTTCTCAGGTATACACAAAACCAAACGGAGACTGATGTCCTTTATATTACTAGCTGCTAAAAGAACTATCCCTGGGCTCTGGCTCTCCACTCCCCCCCCCCACTCTCTCGCAAGCCTTCTCCATCTTAGCAGACATAAGTAGAATGGAACATCTAACTGCCCTAATTGATGACTCAATACAGAAGTTTTTACAAATATGGCA
The DNA here is from genome assembly GCF_042186555.1 of Aquarana catesbeiana. NCBI lineage: Eukaryota > Metazoa > Chordata > Amphibia > Anura > Ranidae > Aquarana > Aquarana catesbeiana. The sequence goes on from NC_133327.1 coordinate 227,943,199, forward strand.
GACATGGGATGAATCTGAGTATAGCTCTGAGGCAAACAGTTCCAACTGATAGATAACAGACATGTACAGTACTTCTCACTTTTTCCTTATGTCTTTGCTGACGTAATTCAATGTTGTCTATGGTCCCATCCCCCCAGTACCTTTTGTTTCCCCTATAAATATGGAAAATATATCCTAATGAAATAAAACCGTACGTGTATAAAATCTTTACGTCTATCTAGATAGCATTCTCAGTATCATTGTTATCTCATAGGTTCTTTATACCATTCTAACTCTGTATATACTTCAATGACAGTGTATATCTGCATCACCTGTAATGATTGTGATAAACCTGTTACTATGTATCCCTTGCAAAACTTGTTAAATAAAAATTAAAAAAAAAAATTCATTTGGGTACAATATTGCCTGACCGCGCAATTCTCATTCAAAGTGTGACGGTGCTGAAAGCTGAAAATCGGCCTGGGTAGAAAGGGGGTGAAAGTGCCCAGTATTGAAGTGGTTAAAAACCAAGAATATTGTGCTATTCTGTTATGCGCTAGGGTAACCACATACAGTACCTGTGAGGATATCTCGGCACCCTTTGGTAGTCCATCTGCTCATCTCTGTGCACCTTTACCTTATAGGCCATGATCTATGAAGTTTTTTACTGTTAGCCTTACATTTATTACTATTTTTCCCTGCCTCATGGTCTTCTGATACCTTTTGTTCAGTTACAACTAAGCACAGAAGCCTTTAAAATGCAAATCAGACACTATCCGAATCATTATTGATCACCACTATATAACATGTTCAAAGCAATATCTGCATTATTCATAAGCATATACTAATACCTTGCCCCCGGGCTTTAAATATCAATACTTTTAGAAACCAGGCATCTAACATTAATACTTAAACACAAAACATCAACAATTGTTTCATCTGATTAAATGCATTCTTTATGAATTTCTCTTCATCACATACACCACTAAACATAAACGTATATATATCTACCTTTTTAAATCCTTCCAATTTTCAAAACATGTAAAACAGAATATTAGTTATATAATATATGTTTTTATTTATCCTATTATTCTTCTAGCTGTATCAAATTAAAGATGTAACCCACAATATATTGGGAAGAAGATAAAATGCACAATTAATGTATGAGGTTATAATGTGAAATGAAAGAACAGAGATTTCCCTGGAGTAATTCATTGTGTCTCTGGGTATTGATCTTATTGATAAAGTGCACTATTGTGATTTCAGTGCTCACCTAATTAATAGTATTTTCCTTCAAGACTCAAGTTCAGTACAATAAGTGGTGGCATTTACAGATCTATCATACCAGTAGTTCTGTCACATGGGAACGAAAATTGATTTCCTCATATTACTACTATATGTGAAGATCCACTCAATGCCCTTTTTATTGCAGCCAAGAAATTAGTAGTGACGTACCATAAAAAAACTGTTTGAGCTTTATTTTTTAGTGTATCTATCTATCTATCTATCTATCTATCTATCTATCTATCTATCTATCTATCTATCTATCTATCTATCTATCTATCTATCTATCTATCTATTATATCTATCTATCTACTGTCACCATATTTTATTTGTGCATTTTTACCTTTCATTTGCACAGAAAATGCCACCACTATTTTGTGTTGCATCTGACAAGACTTGCATCTCACAAGACTTGCAGTCAGGCTGTACTTGGCTGGTACAAGTATCCACTTCCAGACCGCCGCACGCCAATATACAGTAGGTGACTGCGATATTGTGTCAATCTCGCCGCAGTTACCGGCGTGATTTGACACCTCCAACCCCCGCCGGGATGGCTCACTCATCGGGACAGGAAAACTTTTTTTTTCCTTTCACGATGAGCGACAGGCAGTGCTGACAGCTGTCTGGTATGAATCCTGAGGGGGAACGCTGCACCAAATTTTAAATGAAAAAAACGGCATGGGATCCCCCCAGTTGCATACCAGGCCCTTAGGTCTGGTATGTATTGTAAGGGGAACCCCTACGCTGAAAAATCGGCGTGGGGTCCCCCCAAAACCTATACCAGACCCTTATCCGAGCACGCAGCCCGGCTGGTCAGGAAAGGGGGTGGGGACGAGCGAGCATGGGGGGGTGGGTGCCTTGGGGGAGGGGGGCACCCCGCGGGCCACCCCACCCCAAAGCACCTTGTCCCTATGTTGATGAGGACAAGGGCCTCTTCCCGACAACCCTGGCCGTTGGTTGTCGGGGTCTGCGGGCAGAGGGCTTATCGGAATCCGGGAGCCCCCTTTTAATAAGGAAGCCCCCAGATCCCAGCCCCCCACCCTATGTGAATGAGTATGGGGTTCATCGTACCCCTACCCATTCACCTAGGGGAAAAAAGTGTCAATTAAAAAAAACACAGTACACAGGTTTTAAGAGTAATTTATCAGGCAGCTCCGGGGTCTTCTTCTGACTTCGGGGGGAGGGCTCTTCTTCCAACTTCTCCCGGTGTTCCGCCTCTTCTCCCGGGCCCCTCCGCTATCTTCTTCCAGCTCTTTTGCCAGCGAGGGGCCCGGTCTGCTGCCGCTGTCTCGTCGCTTCTTCTCTTCTTCCGATGTTGACATGACGCTCTCTCCAGCTGGAATGCTCTGTGTGAGCTGCGGGGCCATTTATATAGGCGGTGACCCCGCCCCCTTGTGATGTCACGGTCCCAGCATGCGCATGTCGCTCGCTCGTCCCCACCCCCTTTCCTGACCGGCCGGGCTGCATGCTCGGATAGGGGTCTGGTATGGATTTTGGGGGTTTTTCGGTGTAGGGGGTTCCCCTTACAATCCATACCAGACCTAAGGGCCTGGTATGCCCCTGGGGGGAACCCACGCCGGCTTTTTCATTTAAAATTTGGTGCGGCGTCCCCCCCTCAGGATTCATACCAGACAGCTGTCAGCACTGCCTGTCGCTCATCGCGAAAGAAAAAAAAAGTTTTCCTTTCCCGATGAGTGAGCCAGCGCGACATGCACAGTACCCTGTCGCCGAGAACCAGCGCGATGGGATCGTGCTGGAAACACAATCTTGCGGTCAGGTACTCACTTTGAGGACTGATATCGTTGTTATGGCAGCAGCTAGCTGCCTTAACTCCGATATCACCGTGTTCTGCCGGCGGTCCACTACAAGATAAAAGTGATCTTTGCGGAGGATTCGCCACAAGATCACTTTTATCGACGGCGGGAGAGGGCCCCCCTTCTCGCCATGATCTGGTGCCTTCCTGTGGCTTTGCATGGAGACGAGTGAGGGGAAAATGGCCCCCACCTGTCTCCATGACACTGCACGGCGGAAGCAACATCAAAACGTCACTTCCGCCCATAGCTCTTAAAGGGCCATTTTTTTTTTTCATTTTTTTAAATGACAAATGTTATTTTATTGCATTTTAGTGTAAATATGAGATCTGAGGTCTCTTTGACCCCAGATCTCATATTTAGGAGGACCTGTCATGCTTTTTTTTCCATTACGAGGGATGCTTAATGTAATAGGAATAAAAGTGACACAATTTTTATTTTATTTTTTTAAACGGTATAAAAATAAAAAATATAAGGTAAAATAAATGAGAAAAAAATAATTCTTTAAATGCGCCCCGTTCTGCCGAGCTCACGTGCAGAAGCGAACGCATACGTGAGTACACATGTGAGGTATCACTGCAATCGGTAGAGTGAGAGCAATAATTCTAGCTCTAGACCTCCTCTGTAACACAACACATGCAACCTGTAGAATTTTTAAAATGTCGCCTATGGAGATTTTTAAGGGTAAAAGTTTGTTGTCATTCCACGAGCGGCGCAATTTTGAAGCGTGACATGTAACATTATCTTTCACAATATAAAAAAAATGGGCTAACTTTACTGTTGTCTTATTTTTTAATTAAAAAAAGTGTATTTTTTCCAAAAAAAAAGTGCGCTTGTAAGACCGCTGCGCAAATACGGTGTGACAGAAAGTATTGCAACAATGCCATTTTATTCTCTAGGAAAAAAAAATGTATAATGTTTGGGGGTTCTAAGTAATTTTCTAGCAAAAAAAAAAGTTTTTAACTTGTAAACAACACATCTAAAAAAGAGGCCCGGTCCTTAAGTGGGTATTTAAACAAATTCTGTCATGCTACCTCTGGTGGTGGACACATAACATGGCAGTACAGTAACAATGTATTAAATGTGCATTAGTGAGATTACTTTGAAGACTCACAAAAGTGACCGCTTAAGAGACACTAATTCTACTGCCAACAAAAACAATATGGTGCCACCCAGAAATGATCAGCACTGATTTGAACATTTATTGGAATAGATGTTTTGTGGAGCAATCCTTATGTCAAAATAAGAGTTATGATCCTAGGAAAGCTAATGACTGTTGTTGCTCAGTGTGTCCACCTACATACAGTCTGATACATACAGAGGCTGATATACTAAAGCACTTGAGAATCTTCATACAATAAAATATGTAAAGATTGACTTCAATAATCCAGTGTTGTGTGTGCTTTGGGTTATATGTGTGGGTTTTTTTTTTATAGTATTTTAGGGTTTGTTTTTGAGGTTTAGTGTTTTTAGGTTCAATTTTTTAGTACTGTATATTTCTATCTAATTTTGATATGGTCTTTTATTTTATCTATCATTTTATTTTTTGGTGGTGGAGGTGTGGGGGGTCAGCAATGTGAACTTGATGCCTTTTGTTAGTACATCACTAAATAATGTTACGGTTAACCTTACAAAATCATCAAAGCACCACATTCTCAATCCTCCAATAGCCATAACATGTAATAAAATTAGACAATGCCCTGCAGTGGTTCCTGACATACATTAGTAGTGGGTGAGCAGGTTCTGCATTCACATGTGAAAACTGTGGTTGGGCCACACCTTTTGAGAAGCAGGGCTTATCTACCTTTTCTTTCTGGCAATGGCCATGCTATACAGCCAGATCATTTGGAGGAGGTGGTGGAGTGGATAACCAACCCTTCATCATAATCCTCCCTTATTCTTTCAGCCAGGGAATAGTGTAGTGTCAGCAGCAGCTGCAAATACACTCTCCTTCTTCCCCTTCTTGCAAACCTTCGACAGTTAATCATGTTGTTGCTTTGAAAACTCACATTGAAGAGTTAGATGAATTACTGTACGGATTATGAGCATGCCATCAGTAACTTGCTAATGAGGAATTCACAGAAATTTAATTCTAATTCTGATGGCGAGGAACAGATTGCCCAGAGCATAGAGAGAGGGCAAAAAGGCAAGGAAAAACAATTGCTATTGATGTTTCCACAGCTGTGCTTACAGTCAATTAGACTGGCGCAATGAGGAGGGTGAGGATGTTGATGTGGAAAACTTTATTTGGGTGTGGAGAGATTGTAGACTAGGAGCGTGTGAGAGAGGGGCACCTCATCAGGGAAGCAAGATGTAATCCAGGGGTAACTTTCAGAGGAGTTTAGAGAGCAGCAACCCTATTCCACTGAATGGAACTACTCCTTGAATGCAAGCCACTGGTACCCCAAGGCCTGCTCCACTGAGCTTAGAAATGTGTGCCTTTTGCACACATGTGCTGAAGATGGTACTATAATGGTTTGAAGCCTCTAACTGAAGCATGTTAAGTGTGGTAACTCTAAAAGTCAGTTGGGTACAACATGCATGAGGAGACTCATGACTGTTTGCCACAGTCAGTGGAGCAGCACATGAAGGATCCTGGTCAGCAGCAAAAAGCCCACACTCTTTTTTTCCTTCTCGCGCCTTCATTTCCACCTTGCCCCTACAACAAACGGATCTCCATCTGCACCTGCTGCAACATGTGCAACCCCCCAGTGATAGGAATGATAGGAATGGAAGTTTTACATCAAGCAGGGAGGAGTCAGCATGGGTCCACGTAGAGTAGGGCCAAACATATGCTTCAACCTTTGACAAGATAAGTGTTTCTTCCTATTTCGCTGGAACAAAAAATATTTTTCAAGCCACCCTCATGCCCAGCTTCTCATGGCCAGCTTGGAAAAATTGCTGGCTTTACAGCTGATTCTATTCTAGCTGGTGGAGTCGTTCCCTTTTGCAACTTTGTAATGTGTGCTGAACCACAGTGGCAATTACCCAGCCATCAATAGTTTACAAAAAGGCCACCCTTGCCCTGCACCAGCAGGTGAAAGCTAATGTCTCCAAGTTGCTGTAATATGTTGTCAGCAGCAGGTCCACAGATGCAGTGTCTAGTAATCATGGACATTGACATTACATCTCTTTTTATTGGGTTAACTTGCTGATGGCTGGGAAGGATGCAGGACACAGCACACCATTGGAACTGGAGGTTGAGTGCATGCTGACACAAAAGTCACCACTAGCCCTTTCTCCTCAATGGCCTTATCTGGTGAATCATCTGAACTACCAGTCCTTCCTAAATGACCAAGAGTCTATGTAAGGACCCAGGAAAAAACTGCCATCCTGTTTTGCAGCTGGTATGTCTAGGGGACATGAGCCACACTGGGGTCATGTGTGACAACTGCACCAACCCATCCTATGCCCTTTGGCAAGGAAAGTTCACAAACACTTGTCTTGACTGACAAGCATCATCAACCTGGTGGTTTAGTGGTTGCTAGTTAAGTACCCTGGATTCCATAATCTCTGTAAAGATTTTGCTACCACTTCAGGCAGTCATACCCATACAGAAACCGCTTGGCTGAAATTCCACAGCAACACAAAGTGCCTACCAACCTTTAGATATGTTATATGTCCATAAACTGGAACTTGACCTTAACCATGATGCAGTGGCTGCACTACACTGAATGGGCCACCAGTAAGTATTTGTTCAAGTAAGGGATGAGGACAGACTCTGAGGTTCTGTTTTTTTTTCACCGCCTTGATGGCTCCTCAATCTGGACACATGTAACTACCACTGTTTAAAGAGGCAAAAAAAATGGTGAGCTGCATTGAGGTGGTTTGATCCCTCTAGCACTGCGCTATGTAATAGACCAGGCATTGAAGACACAGCAACAGGAGAAAGAGGATTTTGTTTGGTGTCTCGGAGCCTGTTTACTTGACTCCATCCCTTTGAGACAGCACCAGTTACAGCAAGACCATGAGTACGATGGCTGGGGTGCTGGCAGTGATGAGGAGGAGGTAATGGAGCAGGCTACAAGGGGTACATTTTACCCCTGCCACACCACAGAAGTTGTATGTGCATGAGGTGCGATAGTTAAAGGCACTGCTGTCCTTACTACCAGCAAGGACTCTAGTTGCTCTGCCACTGGAAAACTGTGGAAAATGGGCTTATTTATTCTGAAGTGCCTAGCTAAGGATCCCGGGATTCAGGTCATCAAGGGGAGAAAAAGGTCCATTTACTATTTATCCACCATTTGGATCCACACTACAAGGGAAAAATGACAAGTCCCTTCTTGTCTTTAAAAAGAGTTGCAGGAAATCCTTTCATGATAAAAGTGGCTTGGATTGTCTGGTGGAAGGAGAAGAATCAGTGGTTGCCTATATGATGCTTTAAAATACTTCTTGAATATGTATCACCCAGGCTTGAATGCTGGCAACAGCCACAGGCAGCACTTGACTCACTTGATCCCTAAATTCAAGTATGGATGTTGACACCCTTAGAATAGATGACCCCCTTGATTTTTAGGTACAGTGGATGGACCCCTGACCCAAGCTTGCCTAGTTTACAATGGAGTTTCTGGGTTGTCCTGTGGCCAGTGTACTTTATGAATAGAAATTTAGTGCAGTGAGGGGTTTGTGACAGAAAAAAGAACAGTTAACTGGCTCATCTTTCTAAAAAGAATTGGGCATGTTTTCAGTGAATATGCCCCCTCAAAAAGTTACAGCATTACCATCTCCTGCTGCTGCTGGCTTGCCAACATTACGATATCCTGTCATCATTACCAGCTTCTTTTAAAATTCCTGGCCTAAGAAGATAACGATCTTCTGCCACAGCTGCAGCGCTACCAGCATTACCATTTCATGCTGCCTTTACTGTCATATTCCAGTACACCTGCATTGTTAAGGTGCAACACCTAGTCATGGTCCTCAGCTACCAAATTTGTGTGTGTGTTTTTTTTCTTTTTTTGTGGGTAAAAATACCACTTATAATGTTTCTGCGGTTGCTCATCAGTTGCAAAATTCAGAATGTTTCTATTTTGACTAAATCATAATTGTGTCCTGTTTTTCAGCTTGTTATCAATCAAGGATATGTGTGGACATTATCTCTCTGAAACAGTGTACGGCTTGCTATCTTCAGAGAGTTCTTTGCCATGAGGTGCCATGTTGAACTTCCAGTGAGCAATATGAGAGAGTGAGAGCTATAACACCAAATTTAACACACCTGCTCCCCATTGACACCTGATATCTTGTAACACCAATGATTCACATGACACCAGGAAGAGAAAATGTCTAATTGGGCCCAATTTGGACATTTTCACTTAGGGGTGTACTCCCTTTTGTTGCCAGCAGTTTAGACATTAATGGCTCTGTGTTGAGTTATTTTGAAGGGACAGCAAATTTACACTGTTATACAAGCTGTACACTCACTACTTTACAATGTAGCAAAGTTTCATTTCTTCAGTGTTGTCACGTGAAAAGATAAAAAAAGATATTTACAAAAATGTGAGGGGTGTACTCACTTTTGTGAGACACTGTACAAATCTCCAGAAAAAAAAAATATAGCCTCTATAGCACTTCCCCTATCTTAAAGTTAAAATGAAACAACGTTCTACAAGCATAACATGGACAAATACCTCACCCAACTTTAAATGTAGTTATTGTTCTGGATTACATTGAAATCATTGCTGATAACAGTGATCATGACTGTAATAAGCAATTGTAGTGTAAAAAACAAATCCTAATCACCTCCCTAGAGCAGTACAGCGTTACTGTTGTGACAGTCTACTGCTCTGGTCACAGTATGTAAAAAAAACAAATGTTAAAAACATTAAAAAAAATGAAAAAAGTTATTATATACCGTATTTATCGGCGTATTACACGCACAGGCGTATAACACGCACATTCATTTTAAGAGGAAAGTTTCAGGAAAAAAACAAATTTTAAATAAGGAATGCCCATCTGCAGCCTCACAAGTGCCATCAATGCAGCAGCCTTGCCATTGCCATCAATGCAGCAGCCTTGCCATTGCCATCAATGCAGCAGCCTTTCCATTGCCATCAATGCAGCAGCCTCACCATTGCCATCAATGCAGCAGCCTCACCACTGCCATCAGTGCAGCCTGATCGATGCCCATCTGCAGCCTAGAGGGGACAGGGAGGGGGACGGGACGAGCGCCGACAGATTACATACAGTGAGAATCTCTGATGATAGACAGAACTGTGGTCCAATGGCATCCCAGGAGACAGGACTTCCTATTACAGAGGCTGCCAAGTAAATAGGAGATTCTCACTGTATTTAATCTGACGGCGCTCGTCCCGACCCCCTCCCTGTCCCCTCCGAGGCAGCTAAAATTTAAGTATTGGCCTATAACACGCACGCACTATTTGCACCCAATTTTCATGGTGAAAAAGTGAGTGTTATACGCCAATAAATACAGTATTTTTTTACATACTGTTTCAAATCAGTGTCCATGATCACCACCACACCAGTCACATAGTGATGCTATGCTGCTCTGGTGACAGTATGCAAAACAAAGTGACAAAAAACAATCTTATTTAATGTCTTTATTTTCTAAAAAAGTGACAAAAATTACAACTTCAAAAACTCACCATGCCTCTTACTAAATAATGCTTTTCGAAAAATAACTTTTCAAAAAGTTGTCATTTGAGGGGTATTTGCACTGTCCTGGCATTTTAGAGTCTTAAGATATAAATACCATAGTTTGTAGACTCCACAACTTTCATACAGACTAAATAATTTACACTAATTTTGGGTTATTTTTTTACCAAAAAAATGTAGCAGAATACATCTATAAAGAAAGATTGAATATTTGCAAAGTTGTATAATAAACAGTTATTAGAAAACAGTGCTTTTTTCCAAATTGTTTAGATTTTTTAATTTATGTATCAAAAAAATATTAAAAACAGTGGTGATTAAATACCACCAAAAGAAAGCCCTAAATGTAAAAAAAAAAAAAAGATAACAATTTCACGTAGATACAATTCTGCATGCTGGAATAATTGCCATTCAAACTGCGACAGGGCTGAAATCTGAGAATTAGCCTGGGCAGAAAGGGAGTAAAAGTGTCTGGTATTGAAGTGGTTAAATAATGGTGCATTCTTTACAATTGCTTTCGGACTGTAAATAAGCACACATTGGGGGTTATTTATGACAGGCAAATCCACTTTGCACTACAAGTGCACTTGAAATTGCACTGAAAGTGCACTTTGAAGTGCAGTCGCTGTAAATCTGAGTGGTAGATCTGAAATGAGGGGAAGCTCTGCTGATTTTATCATCCAATCATGTGCAAGCTAAAATACTGTTTTTTATTTTCCTTGCATGTCCCCCTTGGATCTACAGCGACTGCACTTCCAGGTGCGCTTTCAAGTGCACTTTGCACTTGTAGTGCAAAGTGGATTTCCCTATTCGAAAATAACCCCCATTGTGTCCTACAAAAATCTATTACTTGTGAGTAAAGTATATATTTATATTTCTATCAAAATAATTAAATATTTTTCAGAAGATAATACATTTTTCCAATTTTTCTTTTTACGTTTTTTTAGTAATCGCCATACGATACTCCCCCAGAAAGGAATATTAGACTGCATATGTCATTTTATGTTTCATTGGCAGATTGATTGCTGTGCTGAATCCTTGGAGATATTTAAATAAAATGTACTATAGATTTTTCTATGTGATGAAGTTTATTTTTGGAACCTGTTGTGTAAGCTACTAAATGGAAGATGGATGATAGAATGAAGGAGTTGGCAGAGGTCACTTACTGAGCAATTACAATACAAAACTGATATTATTGAAGCATGATTTAGAAAACTGTTGACCTGCTATGTCACTTCTATTTCTACCTGTTTGTTGCGTACACTGAATTTGCCATCTAAAGTCTAGGACACTCAGAATATGGCTTTAAAATTACGGTAAATAACTAAACTTCTTTTACTGCATGTTTACAAGGACATATATACAATGCATTTCAAGCTAATTGAAACTATCTGTTGCAAATCTTGTTTTATATTAAGTTTTATTCATTTTTGGCTTGAAAAAAATACTGTTTTTACGTCATATGGCCAAGCAGTTACACACTAACAGGAAACATCAATGAAGTACTACAGCGCTCAACAGAGCCATGGTAGTTCATTGAGAACTACAAGACGACAGCCACAAATGCTGCAAGACCTTGTAGATTTCTATTCACAGAACTCTGTGAATGAATGAGGCAGCCGAGGGGAGGGGGGGTGAGATCATCTACAGCCTGTCACACTGGGGAGCCAGGCCGGTGGATTTGGAACATGTCACCTTACGCCCTGAATATGGGTGTAACATGAAACATGTTACAAACTGTGAACTTACTGTATCTTTTAAGACTGAACTGCAACCATCTGAAAATTCTGTGCCATAATTCTTTACCTTCAACTGACTTCAGTGAAGCAGCTCCCGCCCAGCTGTTTGACTACAGATTGGTAATGCAGGTAGCCTGGCTGAGGGAATCCGGAAACAATAAATAAATAACACCCACTATGTGTTCCTTAAAGTGGTTGTAAACCCCAATGCGGAATTTGTATAAGTACAGTAAATATCTCCTAATTGTGTGCCGTTTAGGAGATATTTACCTTGTAGTGTGTCGATGATGTCTTCGACACATGCGATGTGAAGAAATGGGCCTCTAAACTGTTTCTTCACTAGCAAGTGCCGTGACTGGCGGGTCCCATGCGTGGTAATGACATCATGTGACTCTGGCCAGTCACAAAGCCGGAGTCCGCGGCCCCGGAAGGAAGAGGGGAAAAGATGAATGTGACCTCCAGCAAGGACATCTTGAAGCTTCGTTTGCAGGTAAGTGGCACATAATGTGCTAGTATGCAATACATACTAGCACATTATGCTTTTACTTTGCAGGGAACTAACAAGGAAGTAAAACCCATCAGGGTTTACTTCCTCTTGAACAGATGTAAGAGATGGGGCTTTCTAGTATATACATTGTTCACATGCACTCTGGCTTCAGATATTCCCCATCTGGTCTACATGAGCTATCAATAGGGTCAACTGCAAGTTATTAAAAATATACAACTTACTTGCAATACACAAAATATAAAACTTGGAATACATTTCCCAACACATAAGAAAATATATTTTTTATGATTTTCTTGTGGAATCTATAGATGAGCTTTATTTTGCTTTTGCACTGCATTTGCCTCTACTTCTTTTTTCTTGAATTCTTTATTAGTATATTTATGCTAATTTTGTTAGAGAAGAATGTTTGGATGCATTACCAAGACAGCTAACAAAATAAAATATTTCAATAAATATACTTAAATGGATTGGAGTGAGAACAGTTCAATAAAACCACTGATTGACAATTTATCAATACATCTTTCTTCAAATAATGTAATCATTTTCAATTAGTATTTATTTTGTTCTATTTTGTTCTAGTACAGAACATATAAAATCCATTGTTTTATGCAAGAATGGTTATTTCACTTTATTTGTGTTCTAAATGCATTGAGTCTGCAAAAATCATATTTTTTAAAGCCTAGATTTAGGTACATTTTTTTTTTTTTTTTTTTACAAACTCACCACAAGGAAAGTATTTACATTTATTGAGAAGTGTCCCTTGTGCTGATTCCGGTTGTACTAGTTGAAATTCTCTCCTGCCCCATACTCCAGCATCTTCCAGTACTGGGTGGTTAATATGAGTGGTGGACCTTTTAACAGGCACTTACCAAAAGTTCTAATTATGTCTGCCCTTTCCACCCTCCCCTCTTTTCATAGAAGCTGTACTATACCTTCCACAAATGAAAAGTGATCTATGAATGAAAGATAGATAGATGAATGAAAGGTCTGTCTTCTCATAGAATCATTGGTAATGCATTGAAAATGTGCTAAAAATACTCTAAAATGCATAAATGTTTTTAGTATCTCATGTCTCTGATTTTACATGCTTTCGGGGAAAAAGTTAAAAAAAAAAGAAAAAGCACTAATTAACACAAAATTTACATTTTAATGGACCTCACTAAAAGCACTTTTTAGGTTTCTTAAACCTATGATGTTAACAGGCCTTATGAGAGTTGGTAGGGCCAGCAATTAAGACTACCTTTATTGTTCACCTGTCACAGGAGAAATATGTAGCCTGTCACGGTTGACTTCTCCCTCTGAACATGCTAGTCACCTGGCTGACATGCTGATGCTTTGCTTTAACATTGTCTAAATCATTGACCTTGAACAACTATTGTATAAGGATTGATTCTGTGTCTGTGACTCTGAAGTGCCAAAATCCAATCTCCGCTAACAATTAGAATTTTGATAAGAACGATTGCAATGGCAGTCATTATGTTTTATCATGAGTGAGTGATACGATTATACGTTATATAAGCCTTACAAAATGGTGTCAGATTATATTTACACTCCTATGCAGTACATATGAGACATTTTAAATTTTACTTAACTTGGTTTGTTCTTGAGTTCCTGAGTTCTCATTTGTTATTTTCATATTTGAGTCCCATTTGTTGCTTTTATAGCCATCCAATGAGAAAAATGTACTGGTCCCATCACATGTCAAACAATGTTATGCCCAAATTGAGACAACTCCCATAACCATATTATGGACCAAGGATGAGCCGAACACCCCCCTGGTTCGGTTCGCACCAGAACATCCGAACAGGCAAAAAATTTGTCAGAACACACAAACACCGTTAAAGTCTATGGGACATGAACATGAAAAATCAAAAGTGCTCATTTTAAAGTGAATGAGGGGGTTAAAAACCCCAGAACCAGCGCAAAGTGGAAGGATAATTAGTGCAACTAAAATTAAACAGGTGAAAGTTGGTAAGGAGCAGCACATTGTAGAAAAGAAAAATGGATAAGTAAAAATCAATACTAAATGTAATCCATTTAATCCTTCCCTAATAAAGTGCAAACATGCAAAAGTGGTTTTAACTGAGCACCAACATGATAATATAATAATATGTGTAAAAAAAAGTCCAAACACAAAATAAGTTCAGTAGTGCAAATAGTGAATAGTCAAACAATGTATCAAAGTCTTCAGACATGTATCAACTTCTTCAGATATTGTACACAATCTTCAAATAATTTTGGGTGCTTGATTGTGATACGTCATCTCCGCTGTTTTTGAAGCGCAGCTGGAACACACCACAGCATTTCCATGCACATGGATTTCTAAGCTGCAAAATTTGCTGTTTTTATCCTGTTTTTATTTGTTTTTTTGGAATAAATCTGTGACATACTTCACTATGGAAGCCCTTTCTTTTTAATTTTTTTCCCACTAACCATTGGACAACTCCCATCAAATTGTTTTGTTCCTGGGAATGTGCTCAAATGATCTGGATTTATTTTGGTGTGTGTGTGTCCTGGAGGTCGGTTAAACACTGGGATCAACATTGGGATTGTGCATAGCTCCTGCTGAATATACCTATACGTGCTTTATGACTACCTGTAATAGGGGTCATGGAAGTCTGGTGAGTAGGATGTGTGACAGGTGATGAAAGATATTTCAGTCAAATTTACCTACTGTTCAGCAGGGATTTGAAGATTGTGTACAATATCTGAAGACTTTGATACATTGTTTGAATATTCACTATTTGCACTACTGAACTTATTTTGTGTTTGGACTTTTTATACACATATTATATTATCATGTTGGTGCTCAGTTGAAACCACTTTTGCATGTTTGCACTTTATTATTATTATTATTATTATTATTATTACTATTACTATTATTATTATTAGGTGCTGCTCCTTACCAACTTTCACCTGTTTAATTATTTTAGTTGCACTAATTATCCTTCCACTTTGCGCTAGTTCTGGGGTTTTTAACCCGCTCATTCACTTTAAAATGAGCACTTTTGATTTTTCATGTTCGTGAGCGCGGTTTAATCTATTATTGATATTTACTTGCTAATTTTAAAGGCTTATATGCAAGTTATTGTCATAAAAAGTTTTTGGGGACCTGGGTCCTGTCCCAGGGGACATGCATCAATGAAAAAAAAAGTTTTAAAAATGGCAGTTTTTTCGGAAGCAGTGATTTTTTTATTAATGCATAAAGTAAAACAATAGAAATGAAACATGCCTTTTAAATATTGTGCCTGGGGGGTGTCTATAGTATGCCTGTAAAGTGGCGCAGTTTTCCCGTGTTTAAAACAGTACTGCAGCAAAATGACATTTCTAAAGGAAAAAAGTCATTTAAAACTGATCGCGGCTGTAATGAATTGACGAGGTCTCGGCAATACAGATAAAACTCATAGAAAAAAACGTCCCCCATGGTGTCAGAGGGGGGCGGGGTCTCCGGATGGCCCCGCCCTCAGCTTTATAACAGCTGTCACCAATGGGAAGCATCACTCGGCGGGAGCCTCCCATGGGGGTGGAGGTGCTGCGTTTTTTGTTTTTTTTCTTATTTTTTGTCTCATCGGTGGCATGATATAAGATGAATGGACTTTACTGGACATTTTTATTTTTTATCTTTTAATAAAAGACTTGTCCCAAGCTGTCTCTTGTCTTTTTTTACCATTTTTGACACTTTTTTGTGAAATGGTAGGGGTACAATGTACCCGTTACCAATTCACATGGGGGGAGGCTGGGATCTGGGGGTCCCCTTGTCCGATAAGCCCCCCCGCCCGCTTACCCACACAACCACCGGGCAAGGGCTGTGGGGATGAGGCCCTTGCCCCATCAACATGGGGACAAGGTGCTTTGAGGTCAGACCCCAAAGCACCCTCCCCTTTTTGAGGGCATGTGGCCTGGTATGGTTCAGGAGGGGGGCCACTGTCTCTTGCCCCCTCCCTCCTCTTTTCCTGCTGCCTGCCAGGTTGCAAGCTCAGATAAGGGTCTGGTATTGATTTTGGGCAAGCAGAAAAAAGAGCAGCGCCGCTCTAAGGGTAGTAGTGTGTATAAAATACTTTAATAATGTTTAAAATATGCACTCACATTTAGGCTGATAAAAACAGGCATGTAGTGTTACTCTTTAACATCATGAGATCACATCCGGTGGACCGCTGGGCTGTGGAGGAGTCATTCCCCGGCTGCTTCTGGTGGCGTCCGAAGCTCCGAGGTATGTAGTTCCGTCAGGCAGTGCGTCAGCTGGTCCGTAGGTGGAAATGACAGATGCTGGAGAGCCGGGGGCGTGGCCGTAGCGCTCGCGTTCGGAGCATGCGTGCTCCTTCATCAGGCGTGTGTGACGGCCATGACAAGTCCTGATTATATAGGGAAAAAGGGAGGGGGAAGGGGCGGGGTGCAGAGTTGGATTGATCTGTCAAGCAGCGTTGGTGTGTGCGGCAGACACACGCAAGCTGGTGCAATCATAGTAAGGCAAATGGAGTTGTAATGAGGTAGACAAATGGAATGATCATGTGGCTCGCAAGGAAGTGTAAAAGCGGATTGTATGGCAGGGTGGGAAAAAAGAGGTGAAGGGGGGGGGGGGGGAAGAAATGATGAGAATGGAAAAAATAATAATGAAAGAAAGAAAAGTAATGCAGGAAAGTACGTGAGAAAACTAGAGGATAAGGGATGGTTGTGCAAATAAATAAAAAATAAAAAATTGTGGAAAAAAATATATAAAAGATATAAAAAAGAAATAAGAAAAACATTTTTTTAATAAAAAATATATTAGAATATTTGAAAAAATGTATAGAAAAAATAGGATTAAAAAAGTATTAAAAAGTAAAAAATTCAAAAATAAAAAATAAAATAATAATATAAATAAATAAACAAAATAAAAATAAAAACAGAGGACTATATATAATATAAAAAAGGTGTAAAAAAATGTAATTTTTTTTTTTTTATGTGCAGTGGGAGATAATGGAAAAAATGAAATAGTTAATAGATTATAGGTGACCGATGGGTGAAAAATATGAATGAGTGGAAGGAATAAGTGATAAATGCATGGAGGGAATATTATGGGGAAATAAATATGGTAAGGAATATAAATGGCAAGGATGATGAGAATGAAGTGAGAAATGGGGAGGGGTATAAAGCATGTGGGAAAGCATGCAGCAAGCATCAAAAACGCATGAGTGCAAGCACATATGCATGTGTACACGCATGCATGCACATATGCAGCGGATTAATTATAGAGTATAGTGAAGAAGTACGGGGGCAGGTGGTAATTAGACTATAATATAGTCAGAGGGCAATGTTAAGGGTGTACTTCTTCACTATACTCTCTATACTCCATATGTGCATGCATGCATTTTTCACTTCATTCTCATCATCCTTGCCATTTACATTCCTTACCATATTTATTTCCCCATATTATGCCCTCCATGCATTTATCATTTATTCCTTCCACTCATTCATATTTTTCACCCATCGGTCACCTGTAATTTATTAACTATTTCATTTTTTCCATTATCTCCCACTGCACATGTAAACATTTTTTTATTATTATTATTTAATTTTTAATTTTTTTTATTTTTGCATTTTTTACTTTTTAATACTTTTTTTAATCCTATTTTTTCTATACATTTTTTCATATATTCTAATAAATTTTTTAATTAAAAAAATTTTGTTATTTATTTTGTATATCTTTTATATATTTTTTTTCACAATTTTTTTTATTTTTTATTTATTTGCACAACCATCCCTTATCCTCCAGTTTTCTCACGTACTTTCCTGCATTACTTTTCTTTCTTTCATTATTATTTTTTTCATTCTCATCATTACTCCTCCCCCCTCCCCCTTTCCCCTTTTTCCCACCCTGCCATACAATCCGCTTTTACACTCCCTTGCGAGCCACATGATCATTCTATTTGTCTACCTCATTACAACTCCCTTTGCCTTACTACGATTGCACCAGCTTGCGTGTGTCTGACACACACACCAACGCTGTTTGATAGATCAATCCAACTCTGCACCCTGCCCCTTCCCCCTCCCCTTTTCCCTATATAATCAGGACTTGTCATGGCCGTCACACATGCCTGATGAAGGAGCACACATGCTCCGAACGTGAACACTACGGCCACACCCCCGGCTCTCCAGCATCTGTCATCTCCACCCACAGACCAGCTGATGCACTGTCTGACGGAACTACATACCTCAGAGCTTCGGACGCCACCGGAAGCAGCCGGGGAATGACTCCTCCACAGCCCAGTGGTCCACCGGATGTGATCTCATGATAAAGAGTCACACTACATGCCTGTTTTCATCAGCCTAAATGTGAGTGCATATTTTAAACATTATTAAAGTCTTTTATACACACTACTACCCTTAGAGCGGTGCTGCTCTTTTTTTCTGCTTGTCTTCCCCACAGAGTCCCTTCTGCTCTGAGAAGCCGCTTACCCCATCCATCTGAAGCCAGTACTGTAGGTCTAACGACCACCTCAACGGTTTGCCTCTTGCAAACACCACACTTCCTGATCCACACCACTGTCCCATTTTTCATTTCAATAGTAGCACCTGTCAGCGCTCCATTTCCCATTTGTTCCTGTATTATTGATTTTGGGCGCACCCCACGCAATTTTTTTTTTTAATTTTTGGTTCTGGGTTCCCCTTAATAATCATACCAGACCCAAAGGACCCGAACAATGGATTGGGGGGGACCCCATGCCATTTTTTCAATGAGTTTTATCTATATTGCCGAGACCCAACAATTCATTACAGCCGCAATCAGTTTTACATGACAATTTTTCCTTTAGAAATGTAATTTTGCTGTGGTACTGTTCTAAACACAGGAAAAATGTGCCACTTTACAGGCATACTATAGACACCCCCAGGCACGATATTTAAAGGAATATTTCATTTTTATTGTTTCACTCTAAGCATTAAAAAAATCACTGCTCCTGAAAAAACAGGCGTTTTAAAAAAAGAATTTGCATTGATACATGTCCCCTGGGGCAGGACCCAGGTCCCCAAACACTTTTTATGACAATAACTTGCATATATGCCTTTTAAAATGAACACTTAAGATTTTTCATGTTAGTGTTCTATAGACTTTAACGGTGTTCCGGTGGCTTTCGAATTTGCCCCGAACATTACATATTGTTCGGTGTTTGCCCGAACATCCGAACAAGTTCAGCCCAAACTTATGCTCGGGCGAGCCACTCGCCCATCCTTATTATGAAGAATTAACAAGGACATTCAAATATTTGCACAACAAAATGTTTTTTTATTTTTCTTCAATGATAGTTAGGAATTTACCCTTCCCTTGGCTATGTCCCTACTTGCTGTAGTGGGTGGAGGGGGTCTCATAGACCCTGGTCTGTACCGCCCATGGAGGTGGTGTCCTTCTCCTCTGTCCTCTTCTGCTCCCTGCCAGCACCACCCCCAATCCGCCCCCTGCCGCTGCCCGCCCATCCTCTTTCAGTGCAGAGCGTGGATTGTTAACAGACATTCGCGGGATGATAGAGTGGAGATCTCCGGCTGTGACAGATCTTGTATGTGAAACACTGATCGCCATAACATCCCGCAAGATATTACAGCAATCGGTGTGTTATATACAAGATCTGTCACAGCTGGAGATCCCCGCTCTGTCATCCGGCTGATGTCTGTTAACGATCCCGGCTGCATATATGGACACTGATGGGCACAGATGAGACCACACTGGTGGGCATAGATAGGCTGCACTAATGGGCACGAATATGTGGCACTGATGGGCACAGATGAGACCTCACTGATGGGCACAGGCTGCACTAATGGGCACAGATGAGACCGCACTAATGGGCACAGATAGGTCATGTGTATACAGTTCAGTAATGATTACATAAAGCAAATAAGGGCAATATGTTTATCTCCTGTTGTGGCTGGAGGGGGAGAGCACAAACATGCTTTGCATTTATAAGGCTGCAACCTACCTAGCCTGCTGTTTGTTACTGAGGAGTGTAGCTGGCTGCCTGCAGAATGAGGGGGTGTGATTTATGTTGAAGTGGGCTTGTTCACATTTAACATGTACAAGTCTAGTGTACCCTCCCACGTTCTCTCCAATTCCCAAAGATTCATAAGAAAAGTTTGATTTAGGTATAGAGAGAGGAGAGGATATAATGTAATCACTGTTCTAACAGCTCCTCCTTGGCAGAATAGATGCTGCATTTTTTGAATTACAGAGAGGACTTCTTGAAAATTCCATTAGACTTTTCTCTTCAATGGTAAGGAATTTCACAAATGTAATAACTGTTTAGTGTTTTGTGTAGGGGGGTGTACTAATTGTTTTTTTTTTGCCAATCCCGGATTCTGCTTAAACATTCTTGGACACAGTTCCACTTGTTGGAATATTCATCTAGATAGATTTGTAACTGTGAACTAAGAGATGTAGGCCTCAGATTAACATTTAGAAGCCAATCATCATGGTTTCAAACCATGTGACCAGTATTACAATCATAACCAATTATGGAAATTTAAAGCTGTACACTGAGGAAAGAATACAGTGTTAAAAAGAAATATATTGTAATAGGCAAAACATTTGACCAAAACGGTAATGTATAAAATAACCAAAATGCATTCTTTTCCCATTTTTACCAATTTGTTAGCTTAAAATACAAAACATGTATTTACAGAAAAGTGTACCAAAGAAATCAAAACATTTCCTCAAAAAAATGTAAAAGTTATATTGATATCTGACCGATATTGAAGTTGCAAAATTTGGTTTGGGCATCAATACACTCTGATCATGAAAGGATTAGGTGTCTAGGTGCATGCGCAGAGCTCTCGGGGACAGTCGACTCCGAAGCTCCGTCCCGCTCTGGCCGCCTGACCCAAATCGAAGCGATCAGACCGAGCGATTCCACACCATACCGGGCCCCACAGATCCCAGAAAGGACCAGGAGCAACTGCATGTCAAGGGGGAGCACGAAAGGATTTATCCAGTCATCTGAACACTGATCCCCGGGCCTCAGAGAGATCCAAGATGGTGCTTAGCGCTCCACAAGGCTGCAGCAAAGAAAGAAGACATGGATGCTGGCGCTGAGTCCTCCACACAATCAGCCACCCTGCTGGGAACCTCTGCAGTGAGTATACTCAGTGGCCCAGGGGCCTTGCTCAAACAGCTTCACAAATTACTTCCATTATTCAAGCTGATTTCCACAATCTGGGTGGAAGAATAGAGGCCATTGAGCAAAAAGCAGAGCAAAAATTGCCAGAGCTAACCAAAATACTTCCCGCATACAGGATCTACAAGATCAACTGGAATCGGCTCATGAGATAATTGACAACCTGGAAAATAGGACCAGGCGATACAATTTTAGAGTTAGAGGACTTCCAGAATCTATCAAGGACTCTTCCAAGGAAGTTTGAGCCTTTATTAACCAGTTCAATACCGGGCATTTTCACCCCCTTCCTTCCCAGACCAATTTTTAGTTTTCAGCGCTGTCACATTTTAAACGACAATTGCGCGGTCGTGCGACGTTGTACCCAAACAAAATTGACATCCTTTTTTCCCCACAAATAGAGCTTTCTTTTGGTGGTATTTGATCACCTCTGCGGTTTTATTTTTTGTGCTATAAACAAAAGAAGAGCGACAATTTTGAAAAAAACACAATATTTTTTACTTTTTGCTATAATAAATATCCCAATTTAAAAAAAAAAAAAAACACATTTTTTCCTCAGTTTCGGCCGATACGTATTCTTCTACATATTTTTGGTAAAAAAAATCGCAATAAGCGTATATTGATTGGTTTGCGCAAAAGTTATAGCGTCTATAAAATACGGGATAGATTTATAGCATTTTTTAAAAAAAATTATTTATTTATTTTTTTTACTAGTAATAGCGGCGATCGCAATTTTTTTTCGTGACTGCGACATTATGGCAGACACATCGGACACTTTTGACACATTTTTGGGACCATTCACATTTATACAGCGATCAATGCTATAAAATTGCATTGATTACTGTGTAAATGTGACAGGCAGTGAAGGGGTTAACCACTAGGGGGCGGGGAGGGGTTAAATGTGTTTCCTAGGGAATGCTTCTAACTGTAGGGGGTGGGGACACACAAGGGGAGGAGACCGATCAGTGTTCCTCTGTTCTGGGAACACAGATCGGTCTCCTCTGAGCTGACAGGATGTGGATCTGTGTGTTTACACACACAGATCCACGGTCCGGCCCGGTTAACGGGCAATCGCGGGTGCCGGGCAGACATCGCGGCTGCCGGGCACACGCACCGGGTCCCAAGCAACACGGCGGGCGCGCGCCCCCTAGGCGGCCGGGAACCTGAGGCCGTCATATGACGTCCACCCAGGATGGGAGATCCCATCTGTGGACGTCATTTGACTATAGGCCGGTGCTGAAGTGGTTAAGGACCTCATCCCTAATATACCGGAGCATCACCTGGAGCTAGATAGAGCTCATAGAGCGCTACAACCACCAGTGTGGATGGTTCCCCCTGGGACATTATTGTGAAACCGCATTTTTACAGTGTGAAGGAGGAAGTTATGAGGAGATCGAGAGAGGCGGACCAGCTCACTACCCAGGGTCACCCGATCCAGGTGTTCGCCGACTTATCTGCAAATAGGGAAATAAGTACAGCGCTGCGCCAAACAATAATTAAAAAGAAAAATATACACCCAGCAGCTAACACACCTCTAGACAAAGGCAGAAGGGAAAAAACAAAAAAATATAGTGTAGCGCTATGTGTATAAACAAATTATGACAAATATAATGAATCAATATGTCCTTAGTGAAAAAAATATCAGCAACATTAAGTGATACAAATAAGCATTTTGACAGTGACAGCAATAAATGAATAATGAGAACCTGTAACAAAAAATGAAGGCTGTGTTGCCGAAACATGTCGGGTGGACCCCTTACGATTACCGCAACTGATTTTTTATGAGCTGTCTTTGATCTCCTATCAAGTGAGTGTTCTGATGTATCATTTTCTTAATAAATTGATGTTTTAAACGTTATTATGCCATGTGAGCGTTTTTTTCTCGCATGACATCTGAAACACTTATCGGGCCTGTTGGATTGTTCTGAGGACGTTTGTGGCTGTAGCGAGACCCCTCCCCCCAGTTTGGAAGTTGAAGATTATTTGACGATTCATTTCGCCAGACCTGGTGGTCAACAAGCTGTTTCTGATCTGTAAGACGTAGGTCTTTTCAGGTCATTTGATTCCGGTAAGCCTCCTCCTAAATTTCGGTGATGGTCCTGCCACCTATTTAGATCTTCCACCCTTCTGTGATCTATTCATCCATTTGCCAGAAGTGAACATATTCGCTCTTGAAGACACCCCGGGAGTCGTTTATTCATTTTTTTTATTTCTATTCCTATATTATTCTATTAGTTTTTTTTTAGCACTTAACCCTTATAGACTTCTTGGTGGAGGTCTCTTTGTTTTTTATTTATTCACCATCACTATAAATACGAATTTGCCATGGACTATATTATTTGACTTGTTACACATGTACGGTCCTTGAGACCCACTACCTATTTTTTGTTACAGGTTCTCATTATTCATTTATTGCTGTCACTGTCAAAATGCTTATTTGTATCACTTAATGTTGCTGATATTTTGTTCGCCGACTTATCCCCTTATACTATCCAGAGGAGGCGCTCCCTCAAACCGCTACTGCTTGTCTTATCCCAGAAGCCTTTCAAATATCGGTGGGCGTTTCCCTTCAAGCTAAGCTTTACTTTCCAGAACAAAACACATGGCTTCTCTACCCTGCAGGACGGTGAACGTCTTCTACGGTTGGGCCTCATCTCCTAGGACCCCTCATCAACGTCCGAACCCTCTTCTTCCTACAAGACTCCAGGGTCTTTCAAGGGACCTCCTCCAACGAGCCTTATTGCTCCTTTATGGCAAAGGCAGCACACCAAGCGATCCAAAGACGCTCAGCCTCCTTGATCCCACTCTTGATTTTGCCCGGTTTTTCACTTTTCAATTTTTCCAGGTTATTCACTGATTGGTCTGATACTTACTCAAGTATCTCCTCAGTGCTGATGAACACGTATTTGGTCCTTTTCTCTCTGCATTACTGTAAATGCTATTTTGTTTTGTATTTTTAAATAAGCGTA
This sequence comes from Aquarana catesbeiana, assembly GCF_042186555.1. Taxonomy (NCBI): domain Eukaryota; kingdom Metazoa; phylum Chordata; class Amphibia; order Anura; family Ranidae; genus Aquarana; species Aquarana catesbeiana. The sequence goes on from NC_133327.1 coordinate 227,967,229, forward strand.
TATAGGGGTGGGTGTGTATGTGTCTGTGTATATATATATATATATATATACATGTGTGTATTTGTATATCTCTTCCCAGGTGTTCATCCATGACAGTTCTTGCTTACAGTTTATAATGTTGTCTGTTAGGGAGGGACCGGGTGGATTTTTTCCCTTCCCAGGTTCTTCCTCAAAAGTTGACTTTTTTCATAACTCTTCCCTGTTCAGTTAGAGTTACTGACTTCCATTTCCGGCCCCATCCTGATAACTCACCAGACCAGTTCCTGTCTAGGTCTACAGTAACCCGTACAGTGATGGTTAGCCCTGGCTGGGGCTCCCTGCATATTTGTTTTCTGACCCCTGAGAGATCACGTTATCCTGGGGGCAATGTTTAGTAAAGTGGGTCTAGGCCGGAGCGGATTACTTGCTCCTCCATCTGCCTTAATGTTGGGGTCCTTCCTTAAGGTCAAGGCAGATCCTTGCCCACTGTTTAGGTGGAATTCTTCAAGATTCTCTGCCCATGCGGGAATTGGCAGGTCCATTCCCTCTCCAATTGGACCTATGGTATCCATGTGGTGGATATTGTACGGTCCTCCTCTTCCCCTCCTCTTGCTCTCTCTTCTCTGTCCACTTTCACTATTTCCCTTTCTTCTTTCCAGACACCAAGGAATCCATCCCAAGGTCCATGATCTACTTCCTGTCTCCCAGGTCATCTTGCTCCATTACTCTCCAGGCTCATCTACACTCTGGAAGGCAAGTCTCTGCCAGAGGCTAAGCTGTGTCCTCTTTCTGATCCATGATGCCTGATAAAACTTTCAAATTTCCCGTAAGAGTAGCCTCCCATAATGTTCAGGGCTTAAATTCCCAGTTGAAAAGGCGCAAATTGTTCCAAACCTACCACTCCCAACACTTAGTTGTGCTTCTATTACAGGAGACACATTTCCCCAAATGATACAAACCCTCTTATATCCACCATAAATTTCCTCAGTTCTACATCTCAAATGCAGAGGAGAAATCTATAAAGGGGTTGAAATTTTTTTTTACAGACATACCTCCTTTTCCCTCTCCAAAGAGGTAGCTGATCCTGAAGGTAGATACCTTCTCTTAGTTGGTACCATAAATGGTTCCACTTTTACATTTTTATCATACTACACTCCAAATCGAGGGCAAGCAGAATTCTTATCATCCTTGATGAAGACCCTCTCCTCACACGTTTCAGGTATGGTAATCATGGGGGGTGACTCAAATGTAACCCTAGATCAGACTCTCGATAAGTCAGGAGATGGACAAGCTCGGCTCCTCTGTCCTCCAAAATTTGGCACTTGTATAGCTAAGCTCATTCACTCCCAAGGTTTGGTAGACATATGGGAGGGAATTAAACCCCATCCACAAAAGACTACACACACTTCTCAGCCCCGCACTGCTCCTACTCTAGGATAGATCACATTTTTCTTTATGCCACTGTGATTCCATGCATCTCAAAATCATTAATCAGAGACTCTACACTCTATGACCATGCCCTCGTCCTGATGGATATATTGAAACCCCAGGGCCCTCACAGATGCTTTCAATGGCGCAACAATGAAGCCTTGCTGAGTGACCCCAATACAAACCGTGATGCTATCTAAAGGGCTTAAGACCTTTTTTGACTTGAACGACACGAAGGGTATTTCCCCTGTAACGCTCTGGGCCACTCACAAGGCTGTCATTAGCGGTAAGCTTATACAGATTACCTCTCAATGCAAATGGGAAAAAAGAGCCAAAATTGGCAATCTTGAAAAAAAATTTCTAAAGATATCCAAAAACAATAAACGAAACCCGACAGCCTCATCTATTGCACAATTAGAAGCAGCATGCAGTGGCGTAGCATGGGTTGTCAGCACCCGGGGCAAGGCAAGTAATTTGCGCCCCCTAATCTGCAGACTTTTAGCACTCCTTGAGTCCCTTCAAATACAATAGTACTGACCTACCTGATTCCTATACTGACCACTACACTAACCTACTTGATTTCAACACTGACCAACCTGATTCCTTTACTGACCATTACACACTACACTGACCACTATACTATACTGTCCACTACACTACACTAACCACTATACTATCCACTACACTACACTGACCACTATACTGACCACTATACTACACTGTCCACTACACTACACTGACCACCATACTACACTAACTGACCACCATACTACACTGACCACTATACTACACTGTCCACTACACTGACCACCATACTACACTAACTGACCACCATACTACACTACACTGACCACATACTACACTAACTGACCACCATACTACACTAACTGACCACCATACTACACTAACTGACCACATACTACACTAACTGACCACCATACTACACTAACTGACCACATACTACACTAACTGACCACCATACTACACTACACTGACCATATACTACACTACACTGACCATATACTACACTACACTGACCACCATACTATACTACACTGACCACCATACTACTCTAACTGACCACATACTACACTAACTGACCACCATACTACACTACACTGACCATATACTACACTAACTGATCACCATACTATACTACACTGACCGCCATACTACACTGACCGCCATACTACACTAACTGACCGCCATACTACACTAACTGACCGCCATACTATACTACACTGACCACCATACTATACTACACTGACCACTATACTATACTACACTGACCACCATACTACTCTACACTGACCACTATACTACACTATCCACTACACTGACCACCATACTACACTTACTGACCACATACTACACTACACTGACCACCATACTACACTAGCTGACCACCATACTACACTAGCTGACCACCATACTACACTGTCCACTACACTGACCACCATACTACACTACACTGACCACCATACTACACTAACTGCCCACCATACTACACTAACTGACCGCAATACTATACTACACTGACCACCATACTACACTACACTGACCACCATACTACACTACACTGACCACTATACTACACTGTCCACTACACTGGCCACCATACTACACTGACCACATACTACACTACACTGACCACCATACTGACCACCATACTACACTAACTGACCACCATACTACACTAACTGACCACATACTACACTAACTGACCACCATACTACACTACACTGACCACTATACTACACTGTCCACTACACTGACCACCATACTACACTAACTGACCTTCTCTCTCTTTATTTTGTTTCAACTTTTTTATTGAGTTTTTTGACATAACAAGGAAAGTACAATACATCATGGAGAAGTTACATGACTAATATGGTTTAAATGTGTTCAGAAATATTGCAGTACAATAGTAGAAATATAGTAATCATTAAACAACATTTCTATCAGTAAAACCAAACCAAATAATGGATCTTATGGAACTTGTGGAGAGGTTGTCGCTTATGGTAAGAAAAAGTCTCCATTGGTGTTATTGGAGCAAGGAACAAGGTCTAGTGTGCATGTTTTGGTGAGGGTTAAAGCCAGGTAGACTTATATCTGCTCCCTTGGCATCCAGACACCCTGATCTGGTTCTTACTGTGTCTGGATGGGGGAGGTAGGAGCCTCATCAAGCAATGTTGGCATAGGGTTAGTTGACCTGTACAGAGGAGTGTTATATTTTCTGCCAATGGGACAAAGTGGTAGGTTGGGTATCTTCAAGGGGGGTAGAGCTAGGGAAGCACTTTCAGTATCAAAGGTCAATACCATGAGGGGGATATAGTCATATAAATACCCAACGTTGTCAGGACCAGCCTGGACAACATCAGGTAGTGGCAGCACGGAAG